>NC_054836.1:16517352-16820382 GCF_018345385.1 Vulpes lagopus | reverse complement strand
GCAATGTCCTCAGTTTCTCTACTGATTCTGCCTCCCATGTTTTGTCCTCATTAGTTTTCATCCCAGACAGCTGCCTCCCTCATATAGTTTAAAAATATGGTCAATAGTAAGTGAACTTCAGATCTTCCTGAGAGATTGTTCTGTTAGAATACGAGATAGAATTTCCTACTTGTTCTCACTAAAATCCCAGGGAGGGCTCTGACAGTTTGCTCTCAAGCCAGTAAGCAATCAAGTCCTTTCTTTAAGCAGTGACTGGAGGGCTCATTCTCAATGATAGATAGGTGAGGCTCCCGATTCCATCTCTGGGAGCACTGGGGGCACAGCTTGGGAATCAGTGGTCCCCCACAGGAAGGATTTCTGGTAAACAATCTGTGTCTACTACACAATGGACATCATTAATAGCAATAAATTAAGGAAGTGAGTTACTCTTGTAATTGATAAATGCAAAGGTTGGGACTACAAAAAGATTAAAATAATCCTCAGCAAACCAGGAGACCTATCTCACCCCTGATCAGGTGTGGCTTTTAAAATGTAAAAGAACAAAGAACACATGCACACTTTTCCATTATTTTGGTCAAAATGTGCCCTATGTTGTTCTCAGCAATGAAATAGTTAATTTCTTCTTGGCAGCTACCAGAAAAGGAATTTTTACTGAAGAGGCTGATTCAACCTTTTCTGTGAGCACAAATTCAGATTTTGTGAGATAAGCAGCAGGAAGGTATAGGCCTGGGGTGAGTGCTGAGATGGCTCTGCATAAGCTTGTCCTGGAGCCCCCCTCGGGGCAAAGAGGACTGAGGGCAGAATCAGCCGTCAGCTCTCCTGCAGCCCCTGGGCTTTCTGACAGCTTCTAAAACACCAGTAAATGTCCCCAAAATACATTTTTCTTTCCAGAAACCAGTTAGTGCACTCTCCCTACACATTAGCAGTTGAATGCCTTCTTTTCCCCCTTCAGCCTCTTCCGTTGGCCAGAAAGAGAAACCAGAAATGCAAGACCTAATAGTTAAACTCATTAGTCTAGATTCCACAAATCCAGCATTTGAGACAATTCAAGAACTATAATGAAGTTCCTGTATTTATTATCTCTGAATAAAATATTTATTTTGCAAATTATAGACTGTAGAGGAATGAGGAAAGCCTCTTTTCAAGCATCTCTCATTATTTCAGAAGCAACCAACAGGTAATCAACTGATAAACCAATGGCTATAAATCACTGCTGCCTACTCAATCAAATTTTTTTTTTAAATCTTCTACTGGACACTTTGTAGTTTGGTTCCTAGTTTTTATCATTGCTGCCTACTCAATCAAAAATTTTTTTTAAATCTTCTTCTACTGGACACTTTGTAGTTTGGTTCCTTAGTTTTCCAAAAGTAAGAAAACAAGATATTATTCAGAATGTTTTACTAGTTGAGATTGGAGAGTTTTTATTGTAGGATGGCTAAGACTGGTTTTAAGATATGATATCTGGCATAGTTATCAGTGGTTGACTTTTGGGAAGCCTGGGTGGCTCAGCAGTTGAGCCTCCGCCTTTGGCTCAGGGCAAGATCCCGGGGTTCCAGGATCAAGTCCCATGTTGGGCTCCCTGCGTGGAGCCTGCTTCTCTCTCTGTCTGTGTCTGCCTCTCTCTCTCTGTCTTTCATGAATAAATAAGTAAAATCTTAAAAAAAAAAAACAAAAACAAAAACAAAAAACAGTGGTTGACTTTTGAGTCAAAAAGTTCTGGCTCATGTTTGGGTTCTACCCTTTAATGTTTTACCTTGGGCAAGTTGCCTCTCGGAACCTCAGTTTTCTCATCTGGATAATGGGATAATAATACCTACATTACGGAATTGCTGTGAGGATTCGATGGGAGCTTGGCACATAGTAATTCATCAATAAATATTAGCTTTTAATCTTTTTAGTCACATATTTAATTTTAAATGTACCTGACTCTTCTAGGTCTCTAAGACATTTCCTTTTTGAAATTTTAGTGTAGTGAGAACAGAACAGGGTGAGTACAGAATAGAGCTGGCCCTAAAGATACTTGGGCCAAGTGCTCAACTGAATGCTTCTTTGTTCAATACAAACAGCTCATGTAGCATCTGATGGAAAACACCTATCATCTGACTCAATCTTTCAATTTTTCAGTTCGCTGATTTTATAGGATCTGTGGATTCTTTTCTTAAGAAAGCAACTTCCCCTACTATCTGTACAAACAAGTCTTCTCCTCCATAGAATTAGGCAGTATTAGTATCCTCCACTTTTTGAAACTTCATTACATCAATTCACTTTTACAAAAGACCTATATTAATACCTGTTTTCACTAATCAAAAGAAATCCAAAGAGAATTTTTGCTTTTAGGAAAAAAGAAGAAAAGCAAAGCATGAGCATTTAATGTTTATCTTGCAGTGGAGTTGTGATAGAGGAAGTGCACACCACAACTAGTGAATGGTCCCACCAAGCTCCTTCCCTGGGAACTATCTATTCTCCACATCTCAGCATCAAGCCGCCATAGCTCTGAGCTGTGTCTGAGCATTTGTGCTTTATCTCCATTTATTTGATGTACCAGTTAGCAAGATGTATCCTAAAGTATTAGAAAAGCTAAATAGAAGGTTATGTTTTGGATTTAGGAACGCTCAAAAAATTTTCCATATAAATTAATGGTAATTGCCTCTCTGCTTCATGCCTTTTCAGCTTAGAAAAGTTTCCAAAGAAATGCTCTACTTTCAGATAGCAGGGGAAACACATATTTTAATCTCTTCACCTGGAGAAATACACCAGCATAGACGGTTCCCATTTCAACAATAAACTAGTATATATTGGGATCCCTGGGTGGCGCAGCGGTTTGGCGCCTGCCTTTGGCCCAGGGCGCGATCCTGGAGACCCGGGATCGAATCCCACGTCGGGCTCCCGCTGCATGGAGCCTGTTTCTCCCTCTGCCTGTGTCTCTGCCTCTCTCTCTCCCTCTGTGTGTGACTATCATGAATAAATAAAAAATTAAAAAAAAAAAAGAGGAAAAAAAATTAAAAAAATAAACTAGTATATAGCACGTGTGGGCAGTGTTTACCACAGACAACGCTGAGGGGACAAGCTAAGAAATCATGAGGCAAGACAGCCTGGCTAGCTCAGCTGTTTAGAGCCGCCTTCAGCCCAGGGTATGATCCTGGAGACCCGAGATTGAGCCCCATGTCGGGCTCCTTGCATGGAGCCTGCTTCTCCCTCTGCCTGTGTCTCTGTCTCTCTCTGTGCCTCTCATGAATAAATAAATAAAATCTTTAAAAAAAATAAAAAGAAATCATGAGGCAGATCAAGCAACTGCAATAAAGTACAAGTGGCAAGAAAGTAAAATAACAAATGACAAATTGGGGAAAAATATTCGGCACACATATAAGTAAAAGCTATAAATTACTAAGTGAAGAATGTAAAAAAAAATGTAAAAGAGACCCTACAAATCAATCAGAAATGCCAAACAATACAACCGAAGAATGAACGTAGGTCATTTCCTGCCAAGTCACAAAAGAAATTCAAAGAGTGAAGAACATATGAAAAGAAGCTGAGCCCCATCAGGAATCAGGGAAATTCAAATGAGAGCACAGTGGCTCACCACTTTTGACTATCAGATTTGCAAAAGTTCAAAATATTGATAAAATATCTAATGTTAAGAATTTCAAGAAATGAGTATTATCTTAAATTAATTTTATTTGTTTTCTATTGCTGCAGTTAACAAACTGCTACAACCTTAGTTACTTAAAACAACACAAAATTATTATCTCATAGCTCTGTAAGTCAGAAGCCCAATACAAGTCTCAGTGGGCTAACGCAGAGGTGTCACCTGGGCCGTATTGCTTTCTGAAAGGGGCGGGATCTATTTCCTTGCCTTTGCAGCTTCTAAAAGACACCAGCATACCGGGCTTTCTTCATTCATCTTTAAAGCCAGCAATGTTGTACCTCTCTGATCATTCTTCTATAATCACATGACCCTTTCTGACCACAGCTGGGGAAGATTCACTGCTTATTTAAGGATTCTGGTCATTAGATTGGGCTCAGTAAGATAATTCAGAATAATTTCCCTATTTGAAGGCCCTTAATCTTAATCGCATCTACAAAGTTCCTTTGGCCAGCTAAGGTAACATAGTCACAGGTTCTCAGAATTAGGGAGTAGACCTCTTTGAAAGGAGGAATATTATCCCTGGGTGGCTCAGTGGTTTAGCACCTGCCTTCGGCCCAGGGCATGATCCTAGAGTACCGGGATCGAGTCCCACGTCAGGCTCCCTGCGTGAAGCCTGCTTCTCCCTCTGCCTGTGTCTCTGCCCCTTTCTCCCTCTCATGAGTAAATAAATAAAATCCTAAAAAAAAAAAAAAAAAAAAAAAAGACAAAAAAACAGTAATTCTAAAAAAAAAAAAAAAAGAAAGAAAGAAAGGGGGCATATTCTACCTATAATACTAATAGTGATAGTATAGCCTATTTGGATGACAGTTTGCCAGTATATGCATATTTGACATTTGAATATCTATCCTACAGAAACACATGCACATTTGCATAAAAGTGTTTGCCTAAAGATGTTCATTGCAGCATCATTTCAGAAAGCAAGAGATTAAAACAAATAACATTCAAAAAAGGATATTTAAGTAAATTATGATATGTCCATACTATACCATTAGGTAGCAGTTAAAAATATAGGGAGATTGTGCTAATATGAAAAGATCCCTAGAACATATGGTTAAGTGAAAAAAAAGAAAAAAAGCAAGTTGAAGATAAATGAAAATAAAAATTTTAATTTAAACTTAAAGAATTTGGAAAGTATCTGGAAGGACTCCCATTAAACCTTTGAGAAGTAGAATGGAACTGAGGTTGGGAGCACAGAGGGTATTCACTTTTTCTGAGAGAGAGAGAGAGAGATGGAGATATGGATATCTATATGTAATGTCTGAATTTTCCTAGGATTATATTCACATAATACTTGTATTTTTAAGATATTAAATTGTTTAAAAAACAAAGGTGCTGGATTCTAAATCATGAGCATAGCTATGTGACTTGAGCTACTCACTTTACCCCTCTAACCTTGAATTAACTAAGTCTGTAAATTTAAGGAGTTAAACACAAGGACTTCTAAATTCCAACTCTAGATTATATGAGTAGATGTAGCAAAAAAAAAAAAAAAATTAACTCAAGTTAGTAGTATTTTGGTCATTTGTGAAAAAGAAAACAGAAATTTCTTTATTGATTTCTTAAAAATAATGTTCTAAATTTTCTGGAATGGTCTTAACTTTAAATATTTTAAACTTTTGATCCTATAAATATGTTAGTACTTGTCAAATTATATGACTCCATTAGGATTCAGAAAATATTATCTCCACAGACATTCTAATTCACTACTGGTGGTAATGTAAATTAGCACATCCTTTCTGAAAATCAAATCACAACAGGGTAAAACCTTAAAGCAGTTTAATCTTTGACTCAGTAATTCCACATTTATACCTTTATTCTAAGAAAAAAATTAGAAGCAAATATAAATGTCCAAAATAGAAAAATGGTTCAATAAGTTAAGTTGTTTGTGTCTTATTATACAATCATTGAATAGATCTCAAAGAAATAATAATACAGGGAAACTTACAATCAAATTTGAGTGAAAAAATAAAGAGAGGTATGTATGTATTTCCTGTCCACTAAATTGGTTTTATGCACATGGGCTTAAAGATTGGAAAGGAATGTACCAAAATGTTAATGGTGGTTAACTCTAGCTTGTGACTTTTTAAAATTCCTGTAGGAAATTTCCAATCTTTCTACAGTGAACTAGTGTAACTTTTACAATAATAAAATTTTAAATGGTCTCTCTACTTATAAATTACAATAAGCTCTTCAAATGAAAAATTTTACTAAGAGTTTATAGAAGAATCACTAACTTAACATTTGGAAAATCACCTTTTTTTCTTCCTTCTGCTTGCTTTGGATTTACTCTTCCTTTTGTAGTTCTTAAGGTAGAAGATTAGTTATTGATTTGAGTTCTTTTTAAATATAGATTTTTTAAAGCTATAAATTTCCTTCTAAGCACTCATGTAGTTATATCCCACAGTTTTTGATATGATGCATATGTTCTCAAAGTACTTTTAACTTTCCAACTTTCCCTTGTGATTTCTTCTTTGACCCTTGGTTATCCAGGAGTGTTTAGATTTTGGTTTTGGTTTTTCTGTAACTTTGACATAATGGTGAATTTTCCAAATTTCCTTCTGGTATTTTTTTTTTCTAATTCAATTTGTTGTGGTCAGAGAATATGTTTTGTATGACTTCAGTCCTCTTTAACGTATTGAGACTTATTCCATGGCTAACATATGGTCAATTCTAGAGACTGTTCTATGTGAACTTGAGAAAAATGTGTATTCTGCTGCTGTTGACTGAAGTGTTCTACAGATGTCTATTTATAGTTTTGCTCAAATCTTCCATTTCCATATTGATCTTCTGCCTCTTTCATCTTTTCCAGAAAGTGGGATATTGATGATTGCTCAACTATGAGCAATCTCAACTATGATTGCTGAATTGTCTACTTCTCCCTTCAATTCTGTTGGTTTTTGCTTTATGTACTCCAGATTCTAAGACACATACATGTTTACAACTACTATGTCTTCCTGATAGATTGACCACAGATTTACTATTTTATCATTATAAAATGATTTTTTTCTTGGGGCACCCAGGTGGCTCAATTGGTTGGGTATCTGCCTTTGGCTTGGGTCATGATTCTGGGGTCCTGTTCAGCAGGGAGTCTGCCTCTCCTTTCCTACTACTTGTGCTCTCTTAAATAAATAATATCTTTTTTAAAATGATATTTTTTTCTCTAGTGACAACTTTTGTCTTAAATTCTATTTTTTCTGATATTAGGTTATCACTCCAGGTCTCTATTGGTTATTGCTTGTATAGTATATTTTTCCATCCTTTTTGCTTTCAACCTATTTGTATCTTTGAGTATAAAGTGTGTCTCTAGTAGGCAGAAAGCTGTTGCATCATTTTTAAAATCTATTCTGCCAATCTCTGGCTTTTTAAACAGGGATCATGGCAGCTCCATTTCACCAGGAGGTTTTGAAGAAGGTATCTCCATTCACTGAGTTTCCTGAGTTTTCATTTGGCAGCTCGTAAGGTGATTTTATGTGCAACTGAAGAAATGTAAAACTGTTTCCCACAGTGCTTTAAACAAGCTATAATGCATTTTCAGATACAAAGGGCTTTGGGGAGATTTCCTGACAAGCTGAAATAAAGGTGGAAATTTCAATTTTTTATGAGATTCTTTAAGCACTGACTTTAAGGCATCAGCAGCAGGCTCACTCTTGCTATCTATAAGCATGTTGTAACTCCCAAGCTAAAGAGGGGCAAATGAGCATTCCAGGGTCTGCAAAAATGAAAAATATATATATATGTATATGTATATATATATACATATACACATATATATATATACACACAATTTGTGTGCCACAGCAGCAATTATTTTTCAGGTTTTATCATTAGGAAATGAGAACAGCAAATCACCCTGTATATATACATTCACACACACAAACTTATATAACATATAATACATTTTCTTGTAGTACAAAGATATTGGCCATGGATTAAAATAGAAAGTATGGATGACATGTGGCAGGTTCTATATAGTTTTTCAAACTATGTGCATCAGTTTGATTTAAAATAGCATCATGGGGCAGCCCCGGTGGCACAGCGGTTTAGCACCACCTGCAGCCCGGGGTGTGATCCTGGAGACCCCGGATTGAGTCCTACGTAGGGCTTCCTGCATGGAGCCTGCTTCTCCCTCTGCCTCTCTCTCTCTCTCTCTCTCTCCCTCTGAATAAAAAATAAAAATAAAATAAAATAAAATAAAATAAAATAAAATAAAATAGCATCATGTTGGTATTAGGCAGATCTGAACTTGAGTCACTGTGCTGCCACTTACTCCTGGTGTGACTTGGTACTTCACCTTTTAATCATTTAATCTCTCTGTCCCTCAATTTCCTCAACTGAAAAATAGACTTAAATTTGGCACCAAGCTCACAGAACAACTGACATAATGAATCAATGTGATTAGCTATTACTAGTAATATAGATATTAATAAAAAAACCCAGCAACTATTTTGAGCATCTGCTACAAGGGCCTAAAGACAAATGGATGGAATATTTTGAACTCATCTGATTCAAATGTGCTTCAAGATAAGTCTGAGAAATGAGGAATGATGACATACAGAATACTGATGCAGATCAAAGCAAATCTCATTGGCATTTTTACAGGAACTAGGGACAATAGGATTAAAGTAGAAATAGAATTGGAGTTGGAATGTGTCTACTCACCAGTTTTCAACATATTAATAAGAAAATGGCTTTCCCCCCCCACAAGTCTACAGTGTACTTGTACTTTCTTCAATACCCTCAGGAAATTCTACTAATATTAGTTGGTTTTTGAGTTCAATAATGGATTACCTTCATTTTTTTACAACAAAAGTTTCTTTAAAATTATGTGTAAAAATATTTGTAAAATAAATTATGTTTTAAATGTTATGAGCTTTGTGCTTTCTAGTCATCATATATCATTCACTTCATGCGCCACTTAAAATATTTCCCCATCTCTTCTCTGTCAGCTCAAATCCTATCCAATGTTTCAGGATCACCACCAACACCACTTCTCTGAACCTTCTCTAAGGTCGTCCGAATCCTCGGGTTTTTCCCTCTCCTATGAATTACTATAGAATCTGCATTAATTACAGAGAAATTCAACAAGCAACTGTTGACCAATTACAATCAGCCAAGCAATGGAATTGGTGCTAGAGACATCAAGATGACCAAGACAGTCCCTGCCCTCCTCTGAGGGGACACAGACTCCAGTGGCAGGAGACAGACATACCAAAAGAACTATTACTATAAGGAATATTTTTATAAAATGAAGGGGACATGTGTAGAGAAATACTTCATCAGAAAGAAAATAAATCAACAATTAATTTGTCTTTTTGACAAATCTGGATTTTCAGTTGAAGTATAGAGCTTTTACTTTTTTCAGATATAGAAGAGTGATCATTTACAAGTAGTTTTTAGTTTTCTGTTCTACACTTAAAGGGGAAAAAAAACACCTTTACATGAAAATTCCTCTTTTTATTTTGAGAAAGCATCTTTTTTTTTTTTTTTTTTTTTTTTGAGAAAGCATCTTAACATGCATTTTGATTATGCAAAGGTAAAGTTAAAATGCTATTCTGGAATGGGGACAGGAAGGAGTATAAGTAACCAAACTACTCTGCATAAAGATGCAAATATTTAACTTTACCATGGAAAGAGTAACATCTTGTATAAATTGACTTTTGCCACAACAATGGTCCATAACAACCAACCTCAAAATGCAGTGACTGAAAAAAATTATTTTCACAGATCTGTGAGTCAGCTGGGCTGATTTTGCCTCACATTGCAGGTCTGCAGATGCAGGTCTTTCCCACATGTCTTTTATCCTCCTTGGTCCCAGTAGGCTATTCAGGACACATTCTTCTCATGGTGATGGCAAAGGAACATCAAGGGGCAAGCCCAACCACATAAGCACTTTTCCAGCTGCATTTTGCATCACAGCTGCTAACATACTACTAACCAAAGTAAAACACATGGCCAAGCCCAAAGTCAAGAGGCAAGAAAGTATGTACTACCTTTAGTGGAGAGAATGTAAAATTATAAGACAAAGGGTATTTATACAGGAAATGATGAAGAATTGGGTCCAATAATTCAATCTGACATCTTCATAAAGATATTGATTGAAATGTGTTTGAAATTGAGAGAAAAATTTAGGGCTTGGAGTTCCTTTTGTTGGACCAGAGAAACGAGAAATTTGAGAAATGTAGGAAAGATATGTCTAGCGCAGAAGGTAAACGACCAATACAAAGTAGGATCAGGTAGGAACTAACAAGTGTTACCTATGGCTATTTTGTTACATCCAAGATCCTAGGTAGAGTTTGTTAAATGCTACTGTTTGATATTAGCTGGGATTGAGAAAGTTAAGACAGGCCCATGAACAAAGCCAAGACAGAAACAGTGGATAGACAATCTATTTTTGGAATGATTATAGTATTCATCCACAGTAAGATGCCTGGTCAAAAAGACAAGCAACAACAAGAGTGGATTATAGGAAACATGACTTTTCTTCCAGGGTTTTTAGAAGTATTCCACGTGGGCAATACTAGAGAACACTAGACTTTCTGCTAATATGTGCACATAGAGTCTACCCTTGCAATCACATTTGAGTGATAACTGTGAAGCAGAACAGAATTAGGGTCTGCCTAATTCAAGCAGGTTTACCAGTGATATTATTAATTATAACTTGTCTGTTTTAGATTAGACTAAGTTTTAGTCACTTCCTGGATGTCTTAGCTCAAACTCATTTATCTGAATACAAAAGTAACATTTCCCTGTAGGCTGAAGTCATATATCTCATAATCATTTGTATCTCTTATCATTTACTGAGTCCAAAAACTATGAAACTTAAGCTATACACAAGATGAACAGCTATGCAAGACAAAGTGTCCTTTTAAATTATAAGTCCAAATAAGGGGATAACACTGTAAGACAGAAGATGCAAAGTCTGTAAGCATTTTAAGAAGACAGAGGTACACTCTCCATTGAAAAAATCTCGACCTAATGGTGCCTAGGTGGCTCAGTGGTTGAGCGTCTGCTTTTGGCTCAGGGCATGATCCCTGGGGTCTTGGATCCAACAGGCTTCCCCGCAGGGAACCTGCTTCTCCCTCTGCCTGTGTCTCTGCCTCTCTCTGTGTCTCTCATGAATAAGTAAATAAAATCTTAAAAAAAAAAAATCTCAATCTATAAAAGGCTAAAACAAATCTGATCATAATAACAAATCCCTTAATGTTTTTAAATGGACTAAACAACCAGTAAATAGCTAGCTGGCTTAGCACTCGGAAGGTTAAGTAATAACCCTTTCCGGTTGTACACCTCAAACCAATACAATGTTATGTCAATTATACCTCAATTTAAAAAAATTTAAAGAATAAAACTGTAGCATGAAATGCCAACTATGAAAAAAAAAATGGGCACGTTGTTCAACCACACCACCTGGTTTACCCTTTTGCTTCTTAGTTTTTCACTTCACACTTGGTGGAGACAAATCGCCGGCGCCCATGAAAACCAGCCCAGCAGAGCCTTCCATCATCCTTCCCTTTCTTTCTCTGAACTCGCCCCCTGGAGCACCTTCCCGAAGCGCTGAAGACCCTTCGGGGATGGGAAGAACAAGGTAGCAGAGGAAGGTAAAACGATTCCCTGGAGATGTTCACTTACCCCAGGGGTGAGGATGGATGCCAGCGTCCTTCCTTGCAGCTTCCGCAGAACTAGGGGCGGCGGGAAGAGCTTCCATCAGGCGCCGGGAGGCTCACCTGTCCCACCAAGTGGAAAACGGCCCACGGCTGCCTGGGCTTTGAGTGAGGGCGGACAGCTCTGCACTATGAAGCCACAAGGTAGGCACAAGACAAAGGTAGGCACTTCGTTCCAGTACGAAGGTAGCTTAGTGTAAAATGGAACCTGGAGGATACTAAACAGAGAAACTCACCGAAGTGCCCTCAGGCATAGGAAACCTAAGAACCCAGAGTCTGAGTCCCAAAAATGCCTGATTTTTGCAAAACCAGGACTCGTTTCCTGGCCAGTGATCATCGGCCACACACATCGTCCTCCACGCTCCAACCACTGAACATCCTGCTTGCATCTGCTGGTTTTTGCACTCTTTGCCTGCCCTCAAATTTCAATGGGCATTTCCTGTAGCTTATTGCGGTTCAACTTTCCTTGTCTGCAGTGTTTCTGTTAGTCTCAAATAAGCTCAATTTCTGGTAACAAGCTTGCCTCAGTTTACCTCTTTTGGGGGGCTGAAACTTGGTAAGTTATTTTCAACTATTTTTGTGTCTATAGCAAATATTTGTTAAAGTAATGAATAAATGACCACATAATTCTATAGGCCAGTGAAGAAAAGTTCAAATAAAACCTGAGACAATGGAACGCTTAGGTGGCTCAATAGTTAAGTATCTGCCTTTGGTTGGGGTCATGATCTCCTCCAGGCTTGGGCTCCCTGCTTGTGGGAGAGCCGCTTCTCCTTCTGCTTCTCTCCCCTGTGCATGCTCTCTCTCTCAAATAAATAAATAAAATCTTTTTTTAAAAAAAATGAGATAATAATAAATAACCCCAAAGTTTTTATTGTTCAAGATTTATTTTTGCAACCTAAGAGTATAGCCATGTTAGTTTCAGTCTTTTACCAAATTTCCTGGCTCCATACCACGCTATTTAGGGCCAAATCCATTAAGCTGAAACAGGAGGTTTCTATACTACATGTCAAAAGAAAATCCATAGCACTTTAGAGAAAAGTTCTTCCTCCAGCAGTCAAACATTTTAAGAATGTTAATTGGAACAAATTTTATATTGCAATCTTTTGTCATGCTGTAAAATAATCCCTAACCAACTACAGAGATTCTGTTGCTGAGAAGGCATTGTTGTTGGCAAAATTTAGGTGAAAAGAGAATACTGGTCATGTTCGTTTGTTAAAGGGAATTGAATTGATTCTTGCACATGTAAAAAGATGACAGATTCTAAAGAATGATATGCATAGTTTAAAACTCAGTTATTTCCAAACCAAAGTTGGCAAAACGGTAGCCTCAGAGATTAATCATACCATTCTCCTTGACAGATTCATTTACTATGTAAAGAAAATGCATAATCTTAATGTGTTAGATCCTAGTACATTTTGGAGACTTGATTTCACACCAGATCCTCTAACTGCAATTCAAATAAATTAGAATTCTCTAATGGCTAGTTCCCCATCTCAAGAGCCAATTGTTCAATTTTCAGGAATTTTGTGAACCAATTATAAAAATACCCATTATTATAAACAAAATTCTATAAACTTAAAATTAAAAATAAAATAAAGGTAATAGATGCGCAAAACTCATTTCCTAGGGCAGCCGGGGTGGCTCAGTGGTTTAGCGCCGCCTTCAGCCCAGGGTTTGATCCTGGAGACTCAGGATCAAGTCCCACGTTGGGCTCCCTGCATGGAGCCTGCTTCTCCCTCTGCCTGTGTCTCTGCCTCTCTCTTACTCTCTGTGTCTCTCATGAATAAATAAATAAAATCTTTAAAAAAAAACTCATTTCCTAGGGATTTACTATGTTTTACTGTTACGCTCTCAAGGATGTTTGTATTCACTGTGTCTGTATGAAGAAAATATATATAACAGGGTGCTGTTGAGTAGCATGTTCAGTAGAATGCCACATTGAAATTGGCCATAGTGGGAGTACTTACCCCATGGAAAATAATAGAACACTTTAAGTCAGGTCTTAATTTATTGTTTTCTTGACTGTCTAGACAAAGGAAGTAATGAAATAATAATTGTTTGGAATAAACTTAAAAGTATGTCTGATGAATATATTGGAGGGCCAGTTGTTAGACATTTACCAGAATGCATTGTAGCTAGGGATTCAAGAATTTCAGGGGCTTGGGACGCTTGGGTGGCTCAGTGGTTGGGTGTCTGCCTTCGGCTCAGGGCGTGATCCTGGCATCCCAGGATCGAGTCCCACATAGGGCTCCTGGTATGGAGCCTGCTTCTCCCTCTGCCTATGTCTCTGCCTCTCTCTGTGGCTCTCATGAGTAAATAAATAAAATCTTTTAAAAAAAGAAAAGAATTTCAGGGGCTTTAAAGTAGAAGTCTCATCCCATGTGTTAGGGTCCACTATCTCATCTTGGGATAGATGATGATCCTTCTTGGTTGGAAGTTTATATTTTCTGGAGCTTGTTTTCTCTACATTTAAGTGTTAGGCTTATTCCTCAAATTTTTTATGCCTTCCCCCTACAGGAAATGGGCAATTCTTTGTATGCTACCAAGAAACTCCTTGGTTTTCAAACTTGACTTTCCATTGCTGAAGTAATCACCCTCAGCATTTTATAAAAATCTTTACCCAAAGTGTTGAGCTCAGTAACAGCCACTGCTCAATTCCAAAGTCCTTATAGACATAATTGCTCCCATACTTCTCAAATGCCTATGTATCACTATCACATTTTTTTCACTAGTATATCATCCTGGCTTACCATCAATAAAAGTTTTAACAGTTGCACTGCCACCTACTGTGAGGGACATACTACGTACCATCAGTGGTGGAGTCTCATTGCCTGTCAGTTGGCAGATGTTTCTCCTCCAAAATTCAAGCATCTATTTTCTCAGTGCCATCCCTGACATCATCTCAGGTAACACTGCCTGGTAAGCAGACTATGAGACAGAGCTTAGCATGCAGCATGTCAAACAGGGAGTGCACCTGAAATCAACATTTACAGAAAGAAGAGGAAGAAAGTGAAATTGGACAGAAAAAAAAGAACTCTGACATAGTCTCAAGGAACACTTCAGCCAGCCCCATGGAGACGTCTAGAACTCGAGTGGCCCTTCAGAATTGTCCCACATTGGGGATGGAATCCAGGACTTTATATGCTTGCATTGATCAGTCTTTGCCAACAGGAAAGAGGGGTGATTTTGAGCGATTTTCTTTACTGTAGGCCATCTCATTACAGACCGAGGCTGACAGGTGGGAACTATCTTTTGGCAGTATGTCCAGCAGTCTTCGTTCCTGAAGGGGAATCCTGGTAGCAAAGCACAACACCTACCACAGTGCCTACTATGTGTGAGGCACTATTCTAGATCCTGGGGATACAGAGAATAAACAAATCAATATGAAAATATATTGTGGTGATGAGCCTCAGAGAGAAATAAATCAGGGTCACTCAATTCCAGCCACACAACATCTATGATGTTCTGCAAACCCACTAAGTGTGTTTCCATTTCAGGTTCTTTGCTGTCCCCTCTGCTTGGAATGCTTTTTCTCCCCATGACTTAAGCCCTCATTCCCTTGAGAGCTTGGCTCAAAAGTTTCCTTCTCCAAAAATCATTGTCTGAGCATGCTATTGAAAATTGCAGTGTTCCCCCAATATATATATACATTCTAGGTTCTCTACCTCTCCTTTCTCACCTATCACTTCTCTGTGTTCTGAAAAACCTATGCTCTATGCCTCCTGGTTACCTACTGCCCTACTGAGGCCAGAACAACCTTTGTTGTAGCCTTGGTAAAAAACTTCTTTTACTTTCCTTTATTTCCCCTCAACAAGTAAAACATAACAATGGTAGGAAATGAGAGGGTTACTGTTCAGATTGCTCATCCCCCACTCCTGCCCCATCCACCCTTCACCCACCTATGATAAAGTAATTTTTGTTAACACTGGAAAACAACTGCGAAAAAAAAAAAAAAACAAATAGGGAAATCCATTGAAAGCAAATGGGGAGAAAATGGTTTTAAGCAGCTGGAGCAGTGTGCACACAAACAGCTGGTTTCCTATGAGGGAGTTTGGCTTTCCTCTTCTGCGAGAACCAGCTTTCCTTAGCAAAATCCTCCCCGGGTAGGTCGAGCCCTATTTCTGAGTGCTCCTTGACTAATGCAGGTGTTTGTTTAATGGTTGTAACGCCGGTCTCCCTGGCTGGATTCACATGCCTTCATACTTGAAAAGGGTCTCTTTAAATCATTTTCAATCTGTTTTTTCCCAGAAGATTAGTAGTAGCATAAGCTCAGGCTCTGGAACGTGGGGTGGAGGAGAAGTTTAAGCAAACTTCTGACAGTTCGGTTCTCCTTGTAAGTTAAAAACCAACACAATATTTCAGATCTCGGGAAAAGAGAAGTGTCATACTTTCTTCGCTGTTCAGTAAGTGCACATCACAATTTTCTCAGAAAAACACAGACATTTCAAACATGTAACTATAGGAATGGTCACTTACAAAGGTTAGGTACTTGATGCCTTTTCTAGCACATCTATTTTCCTTTCCACTTCCTTTTCGCAGCCAACTCCCCACCATGCTCATTCCAACCCACCATCCTCCATGCTCCAATTGACAAATTAAAGTGTTTCTACTGGGAGCTATATATTCCACTGGATGACAGGGGTTCACCACTGGAGTTCATGTAGCTGAAATATCCAGATGGTTGTCATAATTCTTCACTTTACTTTTCAGTACCTTGCTATTCTTTCTCATTTTATCTATCATCAAAACAGTTTTGAAAGTCAGCTTCTCCAAAGGAAGGAAAAAGTGAAGTTTCAAATAAGGCATTATAAACCAAAGTTAGAAATTACACTTGACTTTACATAGCAAGTTCTGCAAAACAAATATTGACTAAAGTAAGGAGATTAACATGTCTTTAAAATGTTTGCCTTTTCTATATGAATAGGCTTATGTGTTAAAGGTTTTGGACAATATTTATGGAACACCTACTATGTGTCAGATATTTTTCTTGGCACTTGCTATATCTAAGTGAACAAAATGAAGACACTGACACTGTGAAAGCTTACATTTCAGACAAGAATGCTGATAATAAACAGAAACATAATAAAATAAATGAATTGCATAGCTTGTTAGCAACTTCCTATGTGAAGGAAACCTAGGTAGCTTGGTGGGTAAAGGGTCTGAGTCTTGATTTCAGCTCAGGTCATGATCTCAGGGTCATGAGATGGAGCCCCACATCAGGCCTGTGCTCAGTGCAGTCTGAGATTCTCTCTCTCCTTCTCCCTCTGCCCCTCCCCTTGCTCATACACATGCACATGCTCTCTCTCTCTCTCTCTCTCTCTAAGAAATAAAATCTTTAAAAAAAATTCCTATGTGATATGGGAAGCTTTCCCGAATGATAAGGGAAAAGAAGAATGAGGAGACCATGATAAGGAGGATCAGAAGAACAGGAGATGTTGGGGTACATTATAAAATAGGGAGACCAGGGCCTTAAGAAGGTAACATTCACATCAAGAGTATAAGAGCTTTTCAGGCTATCATAACAGCCTGCACCAAGGAAGGCCCTGAGGTTGGAACTTGCTTGGATTGTTTGAGAAATAACAAGGAGACCAATTGTAGCTGGAGTGTAATAAATTCAGGGGAAAGGAGAAGGGGAAGGCTCATTTAGAAGTCAGGACACATAGGGCCTAGTAGACTATTGTAAAGACTTTGGCTTTCACTCTGAGTAAACTGTAGAATCTTTTAAAAATTCTAAGTGGAGACATAATCTGATATCTGATCAGATTTAGATTTTAAAGTTTCACTCTGGCTACTATGCTGAAAATGGTGGGAAGGGCAAGGATAGAAATAGCAAAATCTGTTAGGAAAGTAGTAATAGTGGCTCAGACCAAGGTGGTAAAAAGAGGTGGTACTGATAAATGGTCAAGTTCTGGGTATATGATGAAGACAGAACAAGAAATTTTCCAGTGAACAGGATACAGAGTGTGAGAAAAGATAAAGGTCAAGGTTGATGCCAAAGTTGTGGCCTTGGCCCCAGGAGGATTGTGTTGCCATCAACTGAGATGGGGAGAGCTGTAGGAGGTGCTCGTGTAAGGGTCATATCAGGTATTCAGTTTTTGACACGTTCAATTTGAGACAACCAAAGGAAGATATGTAAGCCTGGAGATCAGAAGAGAGGTCTGGAATGAAGAGATAAACTGAAGAGTCTTGCATCTAGGTGGTATTTATTTTTTATTTTTTAAGATTTTTTTTATTTGTTCATTGCAGAGAGAGAGAGAGAGAGAGAGAGAGAGAGAGAAAGAGAAGCAGGCTTCATGTAGGGAGCCGGATGTGGGATTCGATCCCGGGACTCCAGGATCATGCCCTGGGCCAAAGACAGGTGCTAAACCACTGAGCCACCCAGGGATCCCCTAAGTGGTATTTAATGTCATGAGTTTAGATGCAACCACGATGGAAATAAGTATAGGCAGAGAAGAAAGGAAGACTAAGGCCCAAGACACTGGAGACGCCCAAATTTAAGGGATCAAGTAGGAGAGGAAAAACCAGTAAGACTGAGAAGAAGCAATAAGTAAGGTAGGAGGAAATCCCAGAGAATGTGATGTCTCAGAAGCCAAATGAAGAAAGGTCAAATATATGAGAAATGAGAACTGACTATTGGATTTAGCAATAGGGAAGTCATTCATGATCTCAGGGTCCTGAGATCAAGCCCTGCATCGGGCTCCACACTCAGTGGAGTCTGCTTGAGATTCTTTCCCCCTCCCTCTCTCCATTCCCTCCTCCTCTGTTCCTCCCCCTACTTTCTTTCTCAAATAAATAAACAAATAAAATCTTTATTTAAAAAATGTCAAGTGGAGACATCCGTTTCAACAAATTATGTTGTAAAGAATCCAAAGAAATGGTTGTTGGCTTATAGGGAAATATGGAAGAGTAACAGCATGTTTGCATGCTACGTGAAATGATCCAGTAGAGAAGAAACATTTTGATGATATAAGAGAGAAAAAGTCTAACTGCTAAAACAAGTGGGTGAGAGGTGATAGGATTGGGTGCCCAAGTGGAAAGGCTGGCTTTAGTTAAGAGCACCGATACTCATCTTTCAAAGCAGGCAGGGCAGTGGCAATATGGGAGGCAAACGTGAGTGTAGAGAGGTGATTGTAAGGGTCAGCAGAAGAAGGTCTCTTCTGTCTCAGGAAAGCAAGATGCAACATCATCAGCCTAGATGATAAAGATTGGGGGAGGAGGTTTTGGAGGTTTAAGGGGAGAGAAGAAGGTAGGAAATAGTCAATGGGTAGGGGAACAAACGGACTAGAGAGGTACAGAATGGTTACTTTGAGCACTAAGGGTTCATTGGGTCTGCGCTTATGAATTTAAAGTGAGAGCAATCAGCCTGGTTGTGTGTTCTCCAGCTATGCAGGTACAGGGCAAGCCAAGAGTTGGATTTAAGAAGAATTGTGGTTTCTCCAAACAAACATGACGAAGGAAGAATGGAGAATGAAATTGAAGGTGTGTACACAGCTGAATGACTGTTGTGGATGAAATTCTGCTGGGTGAGGGGAGCCAGGACAGTAAAAGGTAGTGAAGAGGTGGTTGAATTGGAGGTCCTCGTGGAGTTAAAGAATTATAGGCAAAATACTAGGGGGGGTAATCCAGAAAGTCAGGATATGCTGGTTAGGGCGGGATACATGACATTGAGAGAGTGAAAATGGCATGCTCTCGCAGGGGCTGCCCATGAGAATGGGTGGCTGCCCAAGGGAAGGACAACACCATTCAGGAAAAAGAAGTCAGAGGTTTGAGAATCCAAGACATTGAAAAGCTCACTCGCTGCATACTGAAATCACTAAGAAGATAATGTCTTCAATGGAAAATTAAAGTAAACAAAGTTATAGAACAACTGTGCAATGAAATATTATGCAGTTGTTAAAAATAGAATTTTGGAAAAATATTTAAAGACATGAGGAAATGGTGAAAGAATGCTAAGGGGACAAATCCAAGATACATAATTTTATATGCAGCACCATCTCATTACTTTAAAATATATCTTTATGCATAGAGAAAAGACTAGAAAGAAATAAAACAACATGTCACAGGGGTTATCTCTGTGAAATTTTTTTATATCTCATGATTTTCTAAATTTCTTCAAAGTACACGAAAAAAGTATTTTAATAAAAATCAACAAAATGAAGTAAACATTATAATTCTAATGCTTTAAATTTCCTAGGAACATTTTCCAAAATTAGAAAAAAATAACCATGACTCCCAGATTTCCCACTGTCTTCTAGATGATAGTTTACATAGGTTATGTGAAATATGACACAATTTTGTGACTAAAGTTTGAGGATTCTTTCATTTTCAGAGGAATTTTTGTATGATAGAATTTTTTTTCAGTCAATTGGGACTCTGGGAATATGCTTTTCTGTCCAAAAGTTCTATAAATGGATGTTCAAATTTGAAATGATCTTTCCTTCTAGATAGGACAAATGTCTTTTACAGAAGATATGGGAACACAGTAGCTATGTTTTGAAAGCTTTAAGCATCTAGATGGGGCATGGAGAGCCAGAATGGTTACAGTTTAAGTTACTTCTGCTGCCTTTCAAGGTTAAGTTGGGAGAACAAGGCTTTTAATGGAAGCGAGGGAGTCTTCATCCCTTATTATGACACATTTTGGTTCGACATTTTTAGAGAGAATACAGTTAATTTTATTTTATTTTATTTTATTTTAATTAACTTTTATTGGTGTTCAATTTACCAACATACAGAAAAACACCCAGTGCTCATCCCGTCAAGTGTCCACCTCAGTGCCCGTCACCCATTCCCCTCCAACACCCAATACAGTTAATTTTAAATTTGTAATGAATTCCAGCACGTGCACACACACACACACACACACACACACACACACCTCACACACCCCTCCCCGAAGGAGCAAGGATGTCTGTTTGTGAGCCTAGTGGTTGTCTTAATATTGCTTCACTTTTACTTCCAGCTTTTGCCAAAGAATGTTTCCTGACCTATTAAGACAAACTAAGGGCAAAAGAAAAAGACTTCCTTTTGATGCTCAATGAAATAGATTTCTACCAATCTTTATCTCTAGCACCCTCTGTGGTCATGTGGACAATAGGGGAATAGGTTAGGGAAGATATTATAAGAAAAGATTTGGGTTCAAAACAAATGACGTTTTGGAAAACATTAATCTCATACTGACTTGGCTTAAGAAACAAAAGCTGTTGACCATTTTAAAGATTTATTTTATTTTTTAATATGTAAGATTAAAGATGAACACTTTCATTTTTACTTTAAAGAAATTTACAATAAAGTCAAAAAGAAAAAACTAAAAAGAAAAGATGATTGAACTTTAACATTAAAAGCTATGTGCCTAGGTACCTGGGTGGCACAGTTCTGTTAAGCATTTAACTCTTGGTTTCAGCTCAGATCATGATCTTGGGGTCGTGAGATGGAGCCCTATGTCAGGCTCTGCACTCCGCACACAGTCCACTTGAAATCCTCTCTCCCTCTGCCTCTACCCTCCCCCTCAAATAATAAATTAATTAATCTTAAAAAAAAAGTTGGTGTGGCTGATTTTTTTCTGGGGGTAAAGTCTCTGGGAGTAACTTTGAGAGGGAAAATAGCATTTTCTAAAAACTGAAAAATATCAGTTTTAATCATGAAACTTCACAAATCATGAAGGTCTAGAATCACATTGCTGTTTCTCTGGCTACTGAATCTTTTAAATTTTTAACATCCTTGTCCAAAAACCTAGTACCTACAGCCTGGCTAAAGAGGAAGATGGAGATGATCACCTGTAAAAGATTGCCCTCCCGATATAAATTATAAAATAGAAAAGACTTTCACTTTTCTAGATAAAATCCAAATTAAAATGTTGTTTTCATTTAAAAAAATTGCTTCCATCCCTAACCACAAACCAAGACAATCAAAAGAGAAAAGTACTGTTTCTATATCATTTATATTAGATCTTCCATTCAAAAACCCAAGTATAAATGTCCAGGCAACTTACAGCCCTTCTCATATTAACTCCACTTTTTTTCATTGCAGTCTTATAGTAGTATAAACAGCATGAAATGAGGGAAGACCTAAGAATCTAGAGCCCAGTCTTGCAGACTAGGAAGGCATATAACTTACCCAAGATCACAAGGCCAAATAGGAGCACTTAAATGAAACCCCCAAATTAAGTTCTCTTGTGTACAAGTATCTACAATATAGATTCGCCCCTTCATACACATACCTACACACACACACACACACACACACACACACACACACACACCTTCAAAGTGTTAAAATAGTTCTAATTAAGAATCAAAAGAAGTAGAAACTAAAAACTTGGTTATAGTTATAGTTATTGGCTCAGCCATTTGCCCACTGTAAACTGCAATTACTTCTGATTTAAATGTAGCATTTCAATTGCATGAGTTCAGACACTTTGTATTCTGAGCAATCCTAAATATACAAATATTTTAAAATTATGGTAAGTAGAAAATCTTGTCTTCAGTGCACTAACATTGAATTCTTCTGTTTCTTCCCATGCCAGTTCATAAAATTTCTAATGATTCTAAATGGATTAAAAACTTGGTTGTAAAATCCAAAAATGCCAAGAACCTCTAGCCTGTATGATCTAAGACAAATGGAAGTTGGTGCAACTAACGTGACTTGGGCAAAAACTTAATTTGCAACTAAAAGAGACATACAATTATAAGGAAGCTAATAAACTAAAAATCAACAACTATAATCATAACAAATGTTTAATAAGTGATTTTTTAAAAATATTTTATTTATTTATTTGTTCATGGGAGACACACAGAGAGAGGCAGAGACATAGGCAGAGGGAGAACATAGGTTCCCTGTGGGGAGCTAGATGCAGGACTAGATTCTGGGACCTGGGGATCACCACCTGAGCAAAAGGCAGACACTAAACCACTGAACCACCCAGGCATCCCTACTGATTTTTATGTGCCAGACACTGTGTCTAGTGTTTTATATGCATTGTCTCATTTAATACTTTCAACAATCCCATGGGGAAAGCTACTATGCTTATGTTCATTTTATAGATGGGGGTACTGGAAAAATTATGGGATTTGCCAAGATAACAAGCTAGTGAGTAACAGAGTTGAGATTGGAACCATAGAGTCTTAGCTACTTCTTCAACCAGGCGTATAGAACAGTTATTAGCAAATTAGAAAGGTATGCTTCTGTGGGAGTTCAGTTCACAGTTAAATGGTCTGTGCATTTAACTGATGGCTGATACTGTGATTAGCACCATATATGCTTTGCAAGTGTTACTTGCCAAGCATGGGAAAGTACAGTATTTGTGTTTACTCTTCTGTTCCCAAGATTAATTTTTAAAAATTCCACTGACATGTTAAGACAGTAATAATGAAAAAATTAATTACATAATCAAACCATTAGGTTAAGAGTCTACATAAGCATGACCTACCAATTTTCCAAACTGATGGTAGAAATTAACGGGTTGGTGGACTTTAACCATTGCATACAAACAACCCAACGTGCCCCTGTAAATCATTACTGAACTCATTACTCATTACAGATTGTACTTCTCATTATCATGCCACATGTAAAATCTCAACAAGATTTGCCTGACATCCAAACCAACTCTTATAACTCAAGCAGCACGTTTCTCTGGTATGTCAGCCCGCTGCAGGTGCTTCTCTATCACAATGAATAATTACATCAAACAAAGACAAGAAATATTCTAAAGCTGACAAAACCACACATCTGAAATCTGTATTTTCTACCTCTTGGGAAATTAAAATCTACAAGTATAGGGGCTTCAGTGCCCATGTCTTGGGGCCATTCCAGGTTTATAAAGAAAGATCTTTTCTTTGCAAGCCCAAAGATTGCAATAATACAGGAAATTAAACTATATTTATAGACTGGACACCAGCATGCCAGCATGCTTTCTTAGCTCTCTGAATCTCCCAACAAAAACAAAAACACTAGCAATCAAACGGGTGAGCACGAAATGACAAGTGTTTTGACAGCTCTAGAATACTTTGAGGTATTTTTAGCATATTTCTGAGTCGTATTAGCTTAACCTGTAATAGAATATAAATGAGCCCATATGGCACAGATGTAATTATGTTCCATGCGAGAAATCCCTGTGGTAGGTTGGGGAGGGGAGCTGGGGGAGAAGAATACACCAGCCCCACCTCCCTTCCCACCCTCTCCCCCCTCACCACATGTGCCTTCTGGAGGGCATGATTTACACATCATTTGCATTGAGAAGAATATGAAGAAACACAATGCTAACAACACAGTACTGAAAAGGGCAAAAGAAAGATTGGGGATCCCTAGGGGTGCTGCTCTCTGTGACTGACATCCAGTTAGGAGCAGAGGCAGCTTCCCCTCGGGATCACATTTGATGAAGCGATCTTTGATTATGTGGGCACAGCAATCATAAGGCGTAATTATTATTACTGCAAGAGAATGGGCAACAAATCTCTGGGGAAAGCCTCTGTCACAGACACTTTGCTGGCGCACACTGGAAGCAAATGTTCTCCCAAGGATCATTTTCATTCCAACCTGATATTTAGCTGAAGCTTCTTTGACTACCAGTCATGAAACATTAAATATAGATTAGAGCCAGAGAGATGTTGAAAGTTGAAATTCACCGGAGGTGCACGCTTGTGTCCTTGAGAAACAACCCTGAATGCTGTCCAGATGTTGCATCAGCAAGGCAGAAAGGTCCCAAGCTGCAAGGAAGCCACAACAGAAGAGAGAGGGGGATGTTTAACATTCTACCAGCCTTCTGTTTGGTTTATTTGTACTACATTAATTTAGCAGAGAATCCTAACAGGCTTTTAGTGGTAGGTGTTGCAAAGTGTTCACTATCCTGAAAGAATGAAGAAATGCTTTTGTGCCAGGGAAGGGAGTAATTCAAAGCACGTAATTGATTTTCTACAGTTTCAAACTGTGATAAGACTGAGGCCTAGCAACAGAAACATATGTTAGCAGTTTTGTCTGTGTTTCTCAATGAATCCACAAAAAAGGGCCCCCTCATAACTTGTAGATGGTTAACTTGCTTTGAACATCTCACTAGACATTAACAGACACTTGTGGTGGAATTTGGAATAAATTGGCCTGCTTTAGAAGAGTTTGCAGAAGGGCAGCTGTGCTGTAAAGCAAAATTCATCCCCCAGGTGTGTGATGGGAATATCTCTTCTGTTTCTTTGTTGAATTGTGGGGTGCTGTTTGTGCTTACCTGTGATGGAGATGTTCATCTGGTATAAGGTAGAAGCATGTAACAGGTGCTGTTCAGGGAAGACACTGCCTAGCAAACCAGAGATGTTAAGCGAGTCATCCTAGAGTAAAGGAAATGGAGCTAGAAGAGATGCATAAGGAGTTGGAGGACAGGCTGGATAGGAAGTGAGAACCAGAAATTCCTTGATCATGAGGGCTGACAGAAGCTGGCTTTGATGAAGAAAAGATTTTTCATTCCCACAGGCCTTCAGAAATAGGAGGTACTGGTTTGTTCCTCTTGTCTTTCTAGAAGCAAAGAACTGAATTGAATGACATGCTAACCTCCCTCCCCAAACCACACTTGCAGCTCTAAGATTTTACCTTTCTGTCAAACTACTTCACAGGATTTCTGGATTTCTCCCCTACCAAAAAAAAAAAAAAAAAAAAAAGTGGGAGGGGGAAACCAAAAGCTTTGCAAGTCACTGGGGTCTCTCAGCTTTGTGTTTCAAGGTCTAAGGTGATGTGAAGAGTTGGCAAGGCAAGTGCCTGAGGCACAAGGGAGCAGGGAGGCACTGAGTGACTCTTACCTTGTAAGCATCCATCCCCTGGCTCCTATGGAGGTCCCTCCTGCAGTGCTGATTCTCATTTTTACACTGCTGGTGGAAATAATAGATTGTACTGAACAAACGTGAAGTTGCATTAAACAAACAGAATTCACCAAAAAGGGGGGGAAAGCCAATCTCTACCAATTTTTATCAACCTTGTTCCACTTCTATGAGAACCCGGTAACTGGGCCCAATAGTAACTTCAAGATATATTGCCATACTCCATCAATGGATAGCCCTTCCTATAATAGTTCTAGGGTGGGGGGGGGGTGAGGAGTGAAATGGAAAATATTTTACCAGACAGAGGGCCTTTGAGATGGAACTTAAAAGATTAAAAGGATTTTTCTGGGTGAATAGGGTTGGGGGTATGTGGTGCTATTGAGGACATTCCTGCAGTTGGGATGGCACATGCAGACACAGAGGCTTAGAATTGCAAGTTGTCAGGGGACTTCAAACACTCTGGTAGGGCTCAAAGGTAGGTAAGAGAGAGGAGAACTGAACAGGTAGATGGTGACTACCCTCAGGAGTTCCCACCACTGGAGAGTTTTAAGTAGAAACAGAGCAAGTATTCTGTGGGAGTGGTCGGATCATTTACATGAGATTACAGTATCCATGAGAGAGGATGAGCTACTGAACTAGACCAGTAACAGTGTGGTTGGAGAATAAAGAATAGGTAACAAAGAAGTGAAGGTGGTGGTGCTTAGTGGTGTTCAGAATATGAGGAATGAGGAAAAGGGGAGTCTAGGATGATTTTTGGGCAGAGTAAGCAAATAATCTCCAAATCATTGAAATGTCATCTCACGTTGATTATTGGGTCACTCGAGTTGCAATGTTTATGATCTTTATTTGACTCTGAGAGGCTTGATTTGCAATTCCCAGGCACCCCCCTGAATGGGCAGCAAAGGGAAGGCACACAAAGAAAGGTATGGGAAGGAGGTATCTATGCCAGGAGCTTCAAGATTGTGGACAGTGGAGGAAGGTGGGTATAATCACTAATTGAACCTTTGGGGAAAGAAATATGATAAAATGTATTAAAATTCTTTAAAATTATTATACCTTTTGACCAATAAATTACACCTGTGGGAACCTATTCTTAGGAAATGACCCAAACTACTCAAATCCTATGCAAATGTTCAATGCAGCATTATTGTAATGGGAAAAACTTCTTAATGATCAATAATTGAAGCATAGTTATATAATTGCTCTGGTAATAGTTGATAGAGTTACATAAGAACAAAATGCATAAAAATTGGGAAAAAGGAGGTAAAATAGTCATTATTCATATAAGAGATGGACATCTATGTGGAAAACCCAAGAGAATCAACTTAAAAACTACTATAATAAAATTCAGTAAAATGACAGATTATCAAATTTGTAAAAAAAAAAAAAAAACATTCACAGTAATTACACATCATACACAATCAGAAAATACAAGAGAATGAAAAAAATGCCATTTGCTAAGGGGAAATAAAATGATTAAATAAATAAAAAGAAATACCCTAATTGAAAACAAATTAAATAACCTATTTTGGGGAAAAACTGAGACAACAGTATAAGGAAGTCAATTCTCCTTAAACCAAACTATAAATTTCATAAGCTTCCTCATAAGATACTAGAGGGTTGGTGATGGTAATTTAGGAGTATTTTGTTTTGCTTTTGAAAGGGCAAAATTATTTTTAAAGTTCACTAGACAGAGGAAGTCATTCAATAATGACCCAAATATTTTTATAAAATTAAAAGTAATGGAGACTAATCTTAACTGACATATTTCAGTAAATAAAACCATTATGATAAATATATGGCCAGACCAACAGGAGAAAATTGTGAGTTCAAAGTAGAATTGAATACACACTGGAATTTAGCCTATGGTAATAGTTCAGCATTGTTCTAGTCTTAAATTCCAATGAGATGGTGGTCCCTTCAGAAACAGCCTTATAGTATTTCAAAATTCAGTGGATTTTGAGTGATTACTTACCTATGGGGGAATATTGTAATTTGGTTCCATTCTTTACAACAAGTCAGGAATGAGGAGCATATTTGTATCAATAAAAGTGTTTTTACCAATTATTGTGTATAATTAAATCACTATTTGTATTTGTCTGTAACCAGATATCTAGGGAGCAGAATGATGACATTTTTGCTTAATGCAGACATTCCTGGGCGCCCAAAGAAACAATGCCATTACATTATCATCTTTAGCAAAAGGTTTGATAGGTGAGGCATTTAAAACTTCTGGCTAAAATAAGGTTTGGGGATTATTAACGGATTTAATTTCTGCAAGCCAGCCCCATGACACATTACCATGGCTAGCTAAGCATTAACTGGATTTTCCATCCGTTTCCCATATTGTTGGGCTCAACCTTAACTTGTCAGCTTGGGCAAATCCCTTAACCCCTGTAAGCCTCAGTTTCTTCCTCTGTCAAATGCAGGGGTTAGGAGAATTGATCCCTCTAGTCCCTTCTCACTCAAAGCTTCTGTTATTCCGGGTACAGCAGCCCATTGCCACACTCTGTTGCACTAAGCATAAGGTGAAACAAAAGAAGTGTGCTTAGCTAAAAGCAGTGCAGACATTTTACAGAAGGTGGTTACCAGTAAAGAACAATGATTTCCAAGGTTTTTTGAACCTGCAATTCAGTGTTTAACAAAAAGAAAAAGAATTTTTAAAAAGCATACACATCAATATTTGTAAATATACTTACTTATAAATTATACATATTTATTGCTATATATGTGTGTGCACGTTTATGTATATATTTACTGAGTTATATTGTGGTGATATGCTCATTTAAACACATCCAGAAATATGAAACTAAAAGTCCTAATAATTTCTTCCCATACCTCGATGGATCATGTGTAACCTCTAGAAGTGCTGCTTTAGAGACTAGAACTAGTTTATTCTTCAATTAGTATATTTAATAGAGAGCATACTAGTAGGACACAGAGGTTTTTCTATCTAATGGCAAAAAGAAAAAATACTGAAAATGATTTTGTTTTTCAGCTTGACAGATGCCACCAATTAATTTGTGGTTCAGAGGCAGTCAAGGGCTAATTAAAAACAAACAAACAAAAAAACCAAAACAAAACAAAACAAAAACACCTTGAATCTGAAGTCGGAAAACAATGTTTGAATCCCCATCCCCAGAGGCTTCTACCACTATTCTTGCATCTTAATTCTTTTGTGCCTTAGTTTCTTCATGTATTAAATAGAGTTATTATTACATGCCCTACATACCTCACAGAACTATTGTACCTAGATTATATATATATTGTATTACAGAAATGTGAAGTGTAAGTATTATTACCAAGTACACAAATAGCATAAATTCCAACCCACCTTCACCTTCTACAACTGCCTTCATTCTTACATACATGTAACCTAACCAAAGAGTACCGTATACTGTATCCTAAATTGATAAATCTATTAGAAATAAAAAAGATCAGAGCAATTAAGTTGAAGACCTCCTGAAAATAATGCTGAGTTTCTCATCTTTGCAACAAGATTTATTCCTGGGTAAACAGTAGATATTTTGGTAAGAGGGCCCTCCTACATGTGTTCACATCCTGCTCCCTCCACCCCTCAACCTTATTTACCTCCCAGCAGCTCCCCACTTACAGTGTTCCTCCCTGGCAGGATGGGGCTACCACTTTCCTGGGCGTTGTCCCTTGTTCAAGTGATCTCGACCCCCCATTGTCAAACATATCTACCCTGTGGCCCATTCTCTCAGAATTTTGCCACTTCATCCCTGGGAGAACAGTATCCCTGGGCAGATGATTAAAAACAAACAAACAAACAAACAAAGCCATTTATTGTTTGTAGGTTAGTGTATGACCTCCTGCCCTGAGGACATTTGCATTTTAATAGAGAATAGAGACGCGAATAAACAAAGAATAGCAAACTAGTGGTTGGGCTGTAAACAGGCTCCTGGTAGGTGGAGGCGGGGGATGCATCTGACTTCAGCTCCCACCCCTTTGTTCTTTTGCCTCTGGGTCACCAGTTCCCTTGGAAGCATCCTGCCTCCCATGATCCCCGATCCCAGCAGTCCTGGTCAAGCCTGGGCCCAGGAGGCAAGGACTACAGCACCCTTGGCAACTGTTCTTCCCACAATCAGATGGGACTCCGCATGAACCGCTATGGTATCTTCTCTTACTCAGGGGTGCTCACTCCTGTGCTCCTCCATTTTTCCCCAGTCTCCCTGGATGTCAGCCTCCCTGCCTTCCAATGATGGCAGCTAAGATTTATTGGCCACTTGCTATGTGTCAAGTTCTACTGTATGTGCTTTACATGTTCGAACTCATGCAATCCTCACCACCCTGTGACACTGAAATTATATATCAGAATGGAATATCCAGCTGAATATCAATCCTGGATACAGGTACAATTAATATCCCCATTTTATTTTTTAAATTTATTTATTTTTAAGTATTTTATTTATTTATTTGACAAAGAGAGCAAAAGCAGGGGGAGTGGGAGAGAGAAGCAGACTCCCTGCTGAGCAGGAAGACCAATGCGGTACTTGATCCCAGGACCCTCGGATCATGACCTGAGCCAAAGGTAGATGCCCAGCTGACTGAGCCACCCAGGCTCCCCATAATATCTCCATTTTAAAGATGAAGAAATATTATCTTATTAAACAACTATTTTTATATGGCATATAGCTTCTACTATATACCAGTCACTGATACAGGCTCTAGGGATACCCCTGCGAACAGAGCATAAAAATGCAGCCCTCAGAAATCTTCCAATACTGCGAAGGTTAATAACGATAACTTTTATCAGGGACCTTAAATCAGACAAAACAGCTACCTCCTCTGCCAGGCCTCCCCTTTTGCAGGTGATAGCTGCATATCAACTTTGGTAGAGTGATCAGACTTACAGTTGGCAGACTGGTGGCCCACCTTCTCTCTACAAGGCATCAACTACTACAGCTTTATTTGCACCACTGTGGGTTCTGAGGAGCCAAGTTGCTAAATCTCATCCATCTCATAAAGGCAGCTGTTCAAGGAAGTGGGCCAGGACAGTGCAGAAGACTGCATAATTCTATGGGAACCGGCCCTACAGACAGAGGAGTGTTCAATTTCTGACACGGAAACTTTTTAGAAGTTATGTAGTCACTTAGAGCTTAAAAAAAAAAGTATGCTTTGCACTGGAAACTTCTAGCTACATGTTAGAATTCGCTAAAGACATAACCTCAACTTAGTTTAAAAAAAAAAGGAGTCAACTTCTCTTTGTGAATATGGAACAAAGTAAATTAGGATCTTGATCTCAAGGGTACTCTACTTATAAAGAAGTTTTCTACCATTAGCATCTTGACAGGACTTATTTGGCCAGCTGTGATGAGAAGCATTGTGTTTCTAAACTTGACCCCCAGGCTTTTTTTTTTTTTTAAGATTTATTTATTTATTCATGAGAGACACAGAGAGAGGGGTAGACACATAGGCAGAGGGAGAACTAGGCTCCTCGCAGGGAGCGCAATGTGGGACTCAATTCCCCGGATCCTGGGATCACAAACTGAGCTGAAGGCGGCACTCAACCCCTGGAACACCCAGGCGTCCTGTCCCCCAGGATTTTAACATAAAAATGTCCCTTTGGACCTCAAAAGCCTACTATCCCAGAGAGAAGACACAGCTGAGAGTAAAATCCAATAACGAAAGTGGGGCCTACCATAACTGCTGGGACAGTGTGACAATGCTAAGCAAGGTGGGCGCTCTGGGGTTACCAGTGAATGATGACAATTTGCAGACAATTTTCTAGAATACAATGCAGGGTTGGAGGTGGTAGTAAGGTCACCATAACAATGCAAAAATTATGCTTCCATCTTTGCCCTGTCACTCTTGTGAGACCTTATTCCTCTTTCTTCATTTAGATATGTAAGGTACATAATTTTATACATTTTTCTGATTTAAAAAAAAAAACATGCTTAGGATAAAACTGCAAACATTACAAAACAAAACTAACAGAGTTGGAAAGGACCATTCCTCATAGTGTGACTATACTTTCCAATTTGTCCAGGACAGTCTTATTTTACATTTGTTGTCTTAATAGCAGCACACCCTTCATTCTCAAAATCATTCCTGTTGGGATGTAGACTGGCCACCAGTCTACATGAAAGCATGTCACCCTATTCATAACCTGCACCCTGGACTTCACTATGGTTACTTCTTTATTTCTTTTATTATTATTATTATTATTATTATTATTATTATTATTATTAAGAGAGAGAGAGAGTATGCACCCGTGAGTGTGGGGGAAGGGCAGAGGGAGAGGGAGTGGGAAAATACTAAGCAGGCTCCATGCTCAGTGTGGAGCTGAGGTGGGGCTCTATCTCACAACCCTGAGATCACAACCTGAGCCAAAATCAAGAGTCAGACACCCAACTAATCTTTCACCATACTGGGAGGATTTGACTCTCTGCCTAGGTGAGCTATTTCCCGGGAGGTAGCTTGGTCTTCACTAAGACATAATTCTGGGGGTGCCTGTGTGGTGCAGTAGGCTGGGTAACCAACTACTGTTACCCACTCAGGTTATGATTCTGGGGTCCTGGGATTGAGCCCCGAGTTGGGCTCTATACTTAGTGCAGAGTCTCTCCCCCTCCTCTGCCCTGCCCCCTCAAACAAATAAATAAATGAACCTTAAAAAAAAAAAAAAAGACAATTCCGTCTGTGCTATGCCAGCATATTTGAGTCACAATGTGATCTCATTTGCCACATGCAATCATGTCTTAATCTATTTATATCCTTGGTCCTCATTCTCTTTACCTTCTGCCTCATTTTTTCCCTCTGTCTTCAACATTTTCTTGACAGTTTTCCAATCCCTAGGCATTTTATTAGTATAACGTTTGTTCATTTTCTTAATTCTATTTTTTTATGGTAGTGGAAGAAAGTAGGGGAAAAAATGTTTCTTGTGTGGACTAATATCTCTTTTCAATAGGACCATGTCATAGCACAAACTCAGTGCCTTGTGCATTGAATCCTTAATAACTGCTGTTCTGACTCAGAAAACAAAGCTCAAGATTTATAATAAATCCTTCATGTTATTAACTTTTTGACAGAACATAAATATAGACTTTAAGATATTATAAAAATCTTGGGTGGATTCAGGAATTTAGACCTGTGGGGGCTTTTTTCATGGCATTCAATAGATAACCTTTCCCTAAAAGGAAAGAAAGCAGACAGGAACAGGATTTTTTGTCTCTTCAGCATCTGCTAACAGAAAACCGACTTTTCATTAGGGCTGCTAATGTGAATGTATGAGAGGAGCAAACCATATTTGAATAACTTCAGTTTGAGTCGCTTTCCACTTTCATTTTTTTCTGCCCTAGTGTTCCAGAAGTTTCTCTTGTCAGCCAGTAGCTGGCTGTTGCATCATGATGATATATTCAAACATAAGGATTTGGTGTAAGGTCAACAAACAGAAAGGCTCTCTCAGACCTGGAGGGAGCTCACCCAGCCTGCTCACATTCCTGTACACTACAGCTCTTTATTTCCTAAGACCTGGGCTTAGTTTGCCAAATGGGACAAGTTAAGATCATTTTAAGCAGCCTTAAATTGCAATGCAGCATTTTGTATGAAGGAAGAGAAATTCCTTGCTAATTAGGAATATTTACATCATGGGGATGTCTTGCAGAGTGGAATTTTTAAAAACCAAATTATACTGAGTTCTCACCATAACACTCTCTTTAGACTTCCCACTGTGGGACCTCCTCTGGGGTGTGATGGCTTCTAATAAGATCCCTTTAATGCTTCAGGAATAAAAACCTTTGAATAGTTCCTAAGATGCCCCCATTGGTTCAGCCTTTCAGCTTAGAGTTTTGTAGAGGGTTTAGGGACAACAAATAAAAATAAACCTCAGAATGATTACATTCCAAACTAAAATTTTGTTTACTAATAAATTACTAGATCCATTATTTTAAAAGGTCTTAAATTTTGCCAAATGTAAGTCACTATTTGATTAGTTTATGGTAAACCTGAAATAGTCCTATCGGAGAAATAATTTGATCTACCGACTACCTCAACCTTACCTGAAACTATGTCACTTGCTATGAGATTATTACACCCTCTCTTTTTATTTATTTATTTTTTATACAATTTTTAAAAGATGTTTTATTTATTCATGAGAGACACAGAGAGAGAGAGAGGGGGGTGGGGCAGACACAGGCAGAGGGAGAAGCAGGCTCCATGCAGGAAGCCTGACGTGGGACTCGATCCCGGGACTCCAGGATCACACCCTGAGCCAACGGCAGGCACTAAACCACTGAGCCACCCAGGTATCCCCATCCTCTCTTTTTACTGACTGACCCAGTCATGGAACTACATGAAAGAATATAGTATTTATACATATGATATAATTGATCTAAAGTAGATTTGACTCAAATAAAATTTCAGCCAGGCAATGAGTTAAGCTGTTGGGATACTTAATAAAGCAGAGACTATAGACTGGTAAGGAAAAGAGGTAACTGGACGAACTATTACATAGAATGTATAAACTCTAAGATAACAAATGTACGGGAGGTTACAGGAGTGCATAGTGAGGACACGTAACTGGTAATTCTGTGTCTGTCAGGGTCAGGGAGACATATCAGGCACAGAACACATATTAAATGATGGCATAGTTTTCCACACCTATTGAAAGCTTTGGTGGGGGTGGGGGAGAGATAAATGTGATCTTTTAGAATCTTGATTTAGAAGAACAAAAATTTACCAATAAATAAATAGATGTACTGGATATATTTTCCTTTGGCACTTAATACATAATTATATTAAAAAGACAAATGCACGTATGCCTCATTATCCTCCCATACACAGATGACATCAAGCTGGTTGATAGAGTGGATATGACGGGTGACAGAATTAAAACTGAAATTTATCATTGTAGCCTGACAAGATGAATCCTTTTTTTTTTTTTTCTGCAGGGAGCAAAATGATATTCCTCAGGGATACAGATAAAGGCTTAGATTTAGATTAGAAAGTAGAAGTTGAGGAAAACTTGGTTTGCAGAGCAGGTGGGCATTTTGTACACCAATAGACTAAAATATTAAAAAAAACATATTTTCATTCTGGGAGTCACTTATCAAGACAGACCGTAACAACTGACCTGTATTCACGGGAGGGTGGGAAGTCAGGAGTGATTGATGAAATCGATTTGACACAACCACCCTTTCTTGAGTACCTGCTTTGTGCCAGGCCTGAGAATATGAAAATGAAGACACTTCCCTCCTGTGAAACCAATCACTGTCCACTGGGGAAGGCTGACACATAAATGAATCATGGTGATAGATTCTATACGATGGTTACCTAAAAAGTGCTATGGGAACACAGAGAGGAAAATTAATTCTATCAGGAGGGGATGAAGGACCTACTAAGAAAAAAAAACGTAAGTCTGGCCTGGAAGACTGGAGTTTGAATTTCCTCTGTGGCAACAGAGGGCAGGGGAAGCAGGGTGTAAATAAGGACTTGGCTGGCAGGAGGAAATGAGAGGCTAATTTTAGCTCTTCTATCATCTAGAATTAGTCAGCAATGACAAGGGCTGTACCAAGATTCAGGATCTTCTTGAGATTGGAGGGATCGTGCAGAGAATAGAGAGTGACTCTACAACAATCAGTAAAAGATTCTAAATTGTGTTTATTCCTATAAGCATTATGGATTTTACAGTTTATCACATCATACTTTTGCTCCTAGGAAGCTCAGAAACAAAAGTTTAACCCACCTCTGGTGAATGTGCAAGCCTTATAATACACCTGTTGCATATTACAAGTTACCTTAGCTGTATTCTACTTGCTTAATACAGTAAGTTCTATTACCGAATAGTAATATTTTATGTTTTTCTACATTTATGTTATACTACATATTTTGATAAGCCATATGCATCCTTTTTATTAATCTATTAGGTAGATATAGCTTAAAATAGGTAAGCTATGAACTAATTCTAGAGTCACTTTTCTTTTTCAGTTTACTTAGAGGTATGAAAGCCATTATGAATTTCCTTTTTCACCATTGAAATGTTTCAAAATATTGAGACACAAAATTCAATCAAAACCACAGTGAGATACCATTTCACACTCCTTAAAATGGCTACAATAAAAAAGACAGTAACAAGTGTTGGTGAGGATGTGGGGAAATTAGAACCCTCAAACACTGTTGATGGGCATGCAAAATGGTGAAGCCACTTTGGAAAACTAGCAGTTTCTCAACAAATTAAGCATAGAGTTAGAGTTACTATAAAATCCAGCACCACTTTTAAGTGTAGATACAAGAAGAGAATTGAAAACCTATGCCCACACAATTGGCCAGGATGAGGAGAAAAGGGAATCCTTGTGCACTCTTGGTGGGGAGTGTAAACTGCTGCAGCCACTCTGGAAAACAGTGTGGAGGTTCCTCTAAAGTCAAAAATAAAACTCTCTACCATCCAGCAATTGTACTACTAGATAATTTACCCAAAGGATACAAAATACAGATTTGAAGGGGTACATGCATCCAGATGTTTATAGTAGCATTATCTACAATAGCCAAATTATGGAAACAGCCCAAACGTCCATCAACAGATGAATGCATAAAGATGTGGTATACATATACATATACATATATTTCTCAGCCATAAAAAAGAATAAAATCTTACCATTTGCAGTGATGTGGATGGAGCTTAGAGAGAATTAGCTAAGCAAAATAAGTCAGTCAGAGAAAGATAAATACTATATGATTTCACTCATATGTGGACTTTGAGAAACAAAACAAACAAGTATAGGGAAAAAAAGAGGGAGAGAGGCAAACGCAGAAATGGACTCTTAACTATAGAGAACAGACTGATAGTTATCAGACGGGAGGTGGAGGGGATGTGAGAAATAGGGGATAGAAACTAAGAAGTGCACTTGTGATGAACACAGGGTGGTGTATGGAAGTGTTGAATCACTGTATTGTGCACTTGAAACTAATATTACACTGTATGTTAATGAATTTTTTCATTTTTTTAATTTAAATTCAATAAATTGGGCAGCCCCGGTGGCTCAGTGGTTTAGTGCCGCCTTCAGCCCAGGGCCTGATCCTGGAGACCCGGGATCGAGTCCCACATCAGGTTCCCTGAATGGAACCTGCTTCTCCTTCTGCCTGTGTCTCTGCCTCTCTCTCTTTCTGTGTGTCTCTCATAAATAAATAAATGAAATCTTTAAAAAATAAATAAATAAATTCAATAAATTAACATGTAGTGTATTATTAGTTTCAGAAGTAGAGTTCAGTGATTAAACTAACTGGAATTTAAATAAAAACCTAAAAGAAAAAAAACATATACTTACACAAAAACTTGTACACAAATGTTCATAGCAGCATTATTCATAATAGCCCGAAGTATCCATTAACTGATAAATAGATAAGCAAAATGTGGTATATCTATACAGTAGGCTATTACTTAACCAAGATAAAGAGTGAAATACTGATACATGCTGAAACACGGATGAACTTGGAAATCATTATGCTAGCTGAAAGAAGTCGACACAAAAGCAACGTGACTGATTTCATTTATATGAAATAGGATAAGCAAATCTATACCAACAGAAGGTAGATTAGTAGTTGTTAAGGGAATGGGGGCAGGGAGAGGGATGAGGTGTGTCTGCTAATAATAGGTCAGGGTTTCTTTTTAAAGATTTTATTTATTTATTTGGGGGGGGGGGTCGGAGAGGGAGCATGAGTGTAGAGGGAGGAGAAGTAGATTCCCCGCTGAGCAGGTAGCCCAACATGGGGCTCCATCCCAGGACCCTGAGAACATGACCTGAGTTGAAGTCAGACACTTAACTGAGTCACCCAGGGGCCCCAGGGTTGCTTTTTAGAGTGATAAAATACTCTAGAATTAGGTAGTTGTAAGGTTGTATAACTTTGTGAAATAGCAAAACCCACTAAACTTTCCACTTTTTATTATTTTTTATTTTTTATTTATTTTTTTTAAATTTTATTTATTTATGATAGGCACACAGTGAGAGAGAGAGAGAAGCAGAGACATAGGCAGAGGGAGAAGCAGGCTCCATGCACCGGCAGCCCGACGTGGGATTCGATCCCCGGTCTCCAGGATCGCGCCCAACCGCTGCGCCACCCAGGGATCCCAACTTTCCACTTTTTAAAAGGGAGAATCTGGGATGCCTTGGTGGCTCAGTGGTTGAGCATCTGCCTTTGGCTCAGAGTGTGATTCCGGGATCCTGGACTTGAGTTCCCTATCAGGCTCCCTGCAGGAGCCTGCTTCTCCCTCTGCCTATGTCTCTGCCTCTCTCTCTCTCTCTCTCTCTCTCTCTGTGTGTGTGTGTGTGTGTGTGTGTGTCTCTCTCTCTCTGTCTCTCATGCATAAATAAATAAAAATCTTAAATAAAATAAAAGAGAGAATTTCATGATATGTAAACTATATCTCAATAAAAAAAATAATGAAAGAATTAGTTGGGCAGGTAGAATGTGTGGGAGATCAATTAATTTTATTTTCCTGCAAAAGACTTTGCTTGATGATCACTTCAAACATCTCTAGTTAATTCAGATACTTTCTGTTTAACCTTCTTTAATAACTTCATTAAAAAATCATTTTACTCAACCTTGAAATTTATACAATTTGTTATTTGGAAGAAATGGCTGCTTAATGACTTTTTTTCTTATTAATTATAAACTGTCTTTTGAACTAAGTATTAAGACTATTAATAGGTAATTAATTAGATCTAATAAATATTTTGAAACTTAAAATCCATCTTCATTTAGACTATAAAAATATTTCAATAATAAAATTATCAAATACTGTTTTTCATATTCCTTAGTGAGACACCAACATGACATTCGCCATACCTGGAGGAGGTATTTCTTCTAAGCATATTCCCAGCACAGAGGAAAAGGCTACTTGAAACTTTCCAAGCTCCAGTAAGTTCTATGGAATAAAATTTCTTCATTCTAAAAAGATGTGACCATCCTCTCCCCTGTACTATAATTATTCTTTCCTATGAAGGAAGTTCTTAACATGTTTAAAACAACATGAGTTTAGATATCTTAGGCTTGGGTTTGTTTCCTTAATCTTGTAAAATCAGTTGGGATATAGTTTAGCCATGTCTTACTCACATTTCTCAGTTACCTGGGTTAATTGATGTGAACAACAATGGTGCTTTGAAGCACTCAGGTACAACAGTGGAAATGATCACATTTCTTAGTTAATGAATGAATTTCTCTTTCATAAAGCTTTGTTTATGCAAATAAATAGAGTATTACCTTGATTAGTGAATTCCCTGGGAAGTAAGGGCCTTCTAAGAAGTCAGTTGTGTTAAAAACCTAAACAAACAAAATCAGAATGGATGGGAAAGTGAGTGGCCTGAGAAGCTTGCGAGCTCAGCTTCTGCCAATGGCTGATCCCTTGGAAGGGAATAGGCCCAGCCTGGGAGAAACCAATAGCCTTTTGAAGTCCCACCACTGCCTGCCCATCAAGCCTCTGCCTGCTGTTCTGCCTCCCTCTATGTTGCTGTCACAAGCCATTTCTAAGGAAGAGACAATCTATACCCTTTTTCTTCCCTACCTAGTGATTGGTGAACTGATTAGATTCTGAAAGTCTTTTTCTTCCTTTTTTTAAAGATTTTATTTACTTATTCATGAAAGACACAGACAGAGAGAGGCAGAGACATAGGCAGAGGGAGAAGCCGACTCCCAGAGGGGAAACTGATGTGGGACTCATCCCCAGGATGCTGGGATCATGCCCTGAGCCAAAGGCAGTTGCTCAACCACTGAGCAACTCTAGGCGGCTCAGATTCTAAAAAGTCTTCTAACTAAAGGAATAACTCTAAGGTAACGTCTAGTTATGACCTTAACTCCCTACCCTTTAATTAAAGAGTAAAATTAAAAGAATTTGAGACCCGGGCAAACCACTCAATGGTCTTGAAGAGAGGCCTGTTGGGCATACCAGCCTGGCCCCTGGCTATTCCTGAATTGGATCTCTGAAGACAAAGACTAATGCAGGCAAGACAGGTCTGCTTCCTTCTGAGAGTCCTAAAAAGATAGTTCTCATGGTTGGGTTTTTGTTTTTAATTTTACTTATTTACTAATTAGAGAGAGAGAGAGCAAAGAGCACAAGCAGGAGGTGGGGCAGGCAGAAGGAGGGAGAGAAACAGACTCCCCACTGAGCAGAGAACCTGATGCAGGGCTCCATCCCAGGACCCTGAGAACATGATCTGAGCTGAAGGCAGACACTTAACCAACTGAGCCACCCAGGCATCCCTACTAGTTCTTGTAGCTTTGAGGTCCGGAGTCTAATGAAGTTTCCGAACATCTTCATAAGAGAGGTGCAAGTGGGAGGAATGGCTAAGGGCTTGCCTTGAAATTGTATTTGCCAAACACTTTGTAAAGTTTGAGGAACGTGATTTGTCCCTATCAAAAACTAGGGGAGAGGCTTGTGGAGCAGAGGGTCCTATTGCCATTGCCACTCCTGTGTGTCTTGTCACCAGTTTCATCCAAGATCACCCTGCCCCTACTTGGGTGTGCTAGTGTGTTTCTTCTCTAAGCCATATCTCTTCCTTGACTGAGCACTACTGGTCCCTCACTCATTTCCTTAGCTTTATTTAGCCTGGTGTTTCAAAAAGCACCTCAAGAGGCGGCTCAGTCTGTTACACATTCCACTCTTGGTTTCAGCTCAGGTCATGATCCCAGGGTCAGGATCTCAGGATCATAAGATCCAACAGCATCAGGTTTCAGGCTCAACAGGGAGTCTGCTCCAGATACTCTTCTCTCTCTCCCTCTCACTCTGCCCTGCCTTGGACTTGTGCATGGGCATGCACTCTCACTCGCTCTAAAAATAAATAAAGAAATAAATAAAATCTTTTAAAAAAGCACCTCAAGAACTTTTAGCATCCAAACCACCATAATGAAGGTTCCTGAACACCTCCCTGGCTAACAAAACAAACTCTAAAAGTGAGGCCAGAAATCCTATTTAATAAACTCCTTAAGTGATTCTTAAGTACACTTCATTTTAAAAATTCTTAGCATCCATTGCTACCTCTGATAAGTATTGTATATTTTGAAGATCATCTGCTTTTTTAAAAATATGTTATTTATTCATGAGAGGCAGAGAGAGAGAGAGAGAGAGAGAGAGAGAGAGAGAGGCAGAGACACAGCCAGAAGGAGAAGCAGGTTCCATGCAGGGAGCCCAACATGGGACTTGATCCCAAGTCTCCAGGATCACGCCCTGGGCTGAAGGCAGCACTAAACCACTAAGCCACCGGGTCTGCCCTTATTTTAGTTAAAATTGAATTAGGTTTCATTTTAACTTGCTTTATCTGAGATCTTCAAACATACACTACACTTCTATGTTAATTCAACTTGGTTCTAATGAAGCAAGTATTAAAACACATTTTCTTTATGTTTAAAGCCATTTCTCTACTTATAAAGCATTCAAATGACCCCTGGTCTGTTACTGAACTATCCCTAGTTGGGGAAAAAAAAACTATAGGAAGGATGAATGGTGTAAAATTTTAAAAGAAAATAAAAGATAATGGTATTGGACAACCCGTTTACCCTAGAAATTCTACTATATCTCTATACAGTCCCTGAATTTTTTTAAAGATTTCATTTATTTATTCATTCATGAGAGATACACACACATACACACACAGAGGCAGACACAGGCATTGGGAGAAGCAGGCTCCATGAAGAAAGCCTGATGTGGGACTCGATCCAGGACTCTGGTATCATGCCCTGAGCCAAAGACCTGAACCACTGAGCCACGCAGGTGTCCCATGTCCCTGAAAATTTAAGTGCTTGCAAATAATGCATATTTGTGGATACCTATGAACATTTCAAATCCTTCTCACACAGCTGCTTAAAAAGGCATATTTTTTCAGGGAGATTTATATGTATATGGGAGGAAAATGTGTACTTTTAGCCATAACAGTCTGGATAGAAAAAATCTTGCAGTTGGTTTCTAGTGTAGACTAAAAATTACATTTTAGAGAACATTTTTAAAAATGTATTTGTAATGCTAGAGAAATTTCTTCTCCAGAAGTGTCAACATAACATTTTAAACTAGGGCAGGTGTAGTCATTACCTGAATTTGTATAAAATGCAACCCAGGCTATTGAGATTTTTCTTTTTCTACAAAACATTTAAATTAAAGATCATGAGAAAAAATAATTCCCTATAAACACGATGGTAACTTCATAAAGAACTAAAATCTGTAATCACAACTAGAAATACAGATTGGATTAATTGGAGATGAGGTTAACTATGTTCACTATTTCTCACATCTAGCTTTTCATCAAAGGGCAAAAATGCACTTAATTAAATGATGTATTTCTCAGGAAAACCATATGCTTATATCACCTACAATAAAAGTGGAGGACTTACATGTGTTCATTTGGGAGATGGTTGACATTGGTCACTCACCATCTCTTTCTGACCTATTTCTGGGACAGACACAAAACATAAATCTAGAGAGATATGTATTGAAACGACACATCGGGTAACATAAAGGGTAGCAAAGGAGAGGCTGTGTAGCAAGGAAGAGGAAGAAAGATGACATCTGAAATATAAAGAAATCTGTAGAGTTAGATGATGACTAGTTTGCAGAGTGCTTAACAGAACATGAGGTAAAGGGAGAGGCGGAATCAATGAGGAATTGGCCATTGACAGAAGCATACTTTGAGAGAATGAAATGGAGAACAGAAGAAATTCAGGAAGCCAGTTTTTAAAAAACAGAATTGTAAAGAATGAGAATGTGGTGGGAATACTTCTAAAAGAAAGATCTTCTGGCCGTTTCCAGCAGCTAAACATAGATGTGGCAGATAGAATAATGGACCCTCAAAGATGTCCACATTCTAATCCTTAGAAGCTTATCCCATATCGATCTAATCATATGAGTCCTTAAAAGCAGAGGACCATTCCCCACGAGAGAGAATCAGACAGTAAGAAAAAAGACTTGACCCAATATTGCTGGCTTTGAAGATGGAGGAAGCGTGCCATGAGCCATGGGGGCAGCCTCTAGAAGCTGGATAAGGCAAGGAAAGGGATTTTCCCTTAGAGCCTCCAGAAAGAAACAGCCATATAACACCTTGATTTTAGCCCAATGAAACCAATGTCAGATTTCTGACCTGTATAACTGTAAGAAAATAAATTTGTACTTTTCAAGTTTCTGGTAATTTGCTACAGTGGCAATAAAAAATCAATACACTAGACCACAGGAATGACCAAAGCACCAAAATGGCTAGCTGCTCTTTTCATATGAGGAAATAATGAAATGACCAATCAACTGCTTTGATATAAGCCCTCAACCCTGTTCAACTTCACACATCAAAATACATTTGGTACGCTTCAGTAGTATCAAAGGAACATTTTCATAAATGCTATTAAGTAAGTTCCCTCTGGCAATATAGTCAACAAGGACAAACATAGGACTCCTGCAATTCTTCAATTAGTTATCAATCCAGTAGAGGAGCATATTTCTAAAAGGAAATTAAGAATCTCTTCCTGGTCGTAATTTAGAGTGGCCTCAAAGAGCTGTTACCATGTTACCCAAATGTACAACCTACCAATTAGATCCAAGTTGTCAGCAGCCATAAGGAAATTGAATTTGAAATAGTAAAAATTAAAAAAAGTATAAAGCAGGCATGAATGCATAGAAATGCACTTATGCTTTAAGAGCAATATCATTAGTTGATTAATATACAGAACATTGTGTCATTCAACCTTAAGGCTGCCCATTAGCTTAATCTTTTATCTGAATAAGTCTTGTAAGACACACTTAGCCTGAAAAGAGGATACAGGAAAAAGTATGTCATTAGTTTGCATTATGCCTTTTCAATCTCCATCAGCGATAATGATGAGTAGTGGAAGGATGAAGAGAAGGGAGAGGGAATTATGGGAGATGAGAAAGGAGAGGAGGGGTGGTAGAGAAGAAGAGGTAGAAGAAGAGAGAGAAAAGAAATATTCAGTGGGGAAAAGAAGACTTAAATCTGTAGGTGACTCTCCAGTGCTAAAAATATCATTACATACTTTATTTCTTTGATCTTCCCAACAGCCGTATGAATTAGTAAAAAAAAATGCTATTATTATTATCATTTGAGATAAATGGATCTCAGGCTATAAGCTAGTTGGGATTCAAGCCAGGTATTACAATTCTAACATTCTTTCCAAGATGATATTCAACATCTCTATGTCCAAAAAAACTGACTTTTTTTTTAAGGAAGAAGGAAGTAATATTTCTAATCCAGAGCTATGGCCCTATTTGAGTGAAGTTTCCATTAAACTACTCCACTGTACTCACCCTAGTGAGTACTGGCCCCAGGAAGGAGTAGTTGAGTTTGGCTTTTTTATACCCTTTATTTTTCTCCCCCTTCCAATACCAAATGACCCCAAGATGACATAAGGTACTTCCCACTCTAGCTGCTTCTCACATCGACCCCAACTCAACAATGAACAAATTGACAGACAGCTCCTGGGACAACTGTGCCACTCTGTGAGTACTCTCAATCCAGTGTCTGCCTGTGAATTTGCCACATTTTGTTCTAGAACATATTTTTAGCTCTCCTACTTCTCTGACCTTCAAACATTTGTGTAAAAGAACATTTTCCCCCTAATCAGCTCTCTTAAACAAGGGCTTTCTTTCTCGTAACCAGGACCCAACCCCATTTAAATGGCACAGTAGATGTGCTAGAGATGGATTTATACTAAATTTAACCAGAGTCTCATAAAAACTAGTAAAAATCCTACATGTATCCAGGAGAACCCAAATATAGTGATAAAGCCAGAAGATGGATGACCAGGAAGACTGTAGAAAGCCACCCACCCCAGTCTCCTTGAGTCCCTTCAGTGACTGAACATCCTTTTCTAAAAGCAATAGCAGGTTGGGGTAGGGAGGCAGGTAGTCAAAGTAAGGAGCCTTCAAGGTATCTCAACCTCTTTCTTAAATAGCTCAGTGTGAATGATAGTGAAAACCCCTCACATTTGTACAGAACTTCACTGTTTATAAAAGGGCTTTCACATCTATTATTTCATTAGTGTCTCCATGTATTTACTCATGAAACCCTGTGGGTCAGACTCACCCAAAGTACCTTGACCTGATTAGCACAGTAAACACCGGAACACAGGTTTTCTGGCTCCCAGGCCCAAGTTTTTCCTCTGCACTGTAGCACCTTCCATGATACAAAGAAATGTGTAAAAGAACATGGAGATGTGGGATATGAAGTAGAATAGTACTAGCAGATATCTTTATAAGATTTTTCAATAGACTTGTTTAATGTTATTTATAGATTTCTTCCCACTGAAATTATGATACTAGATTTAAATAATAAAAGGTATTTTATTGTTATGGGTTGAATGTTTGCTTCTCTCAAAATTTGTCTGTTGAAACCCTAATCCCCAGTGTGATCATATTTGGAGGTAGGATGTTGGGGAGATAATGAGGTTTACATTCTGTCATTAGTATGGGACCGTCAAGATGGGTTTAGTGCCGTTAGGGGAAGAGAGCTCTTTCCACTCCCATGGGAGCCATGGGAGCACCACAGCTCGCTGTCTAAACGCCAGGAAGCAGGATCAGGAACCGAATCTGCCGGTACCTTGATTCTGAACTTCCCAGGCCCCAGAACTATGAGTCTATAATATTTTTCTCTAGCAGCACAAGCAGATGAAGACATTGACTACTATGCAATATCATCAAACTATTCATCAGTCTAAAACAAACTTTGTGGGTCAAAAGTAAAGCACATGCTATAGACACAAGTAAATCCATATTTTTCTCAACTCTATTTTATAATTGTAATATTTTACTTAAAAACATATATTTCAGTATTTTTCAGTATTCCTCCAGATTCGAGTTTCTCAACATTGGCACTTTGGATCAGATAGTTCTTTGTTGTTAGCGGTTGTCCTGTGCACTATAAAATGTTTAGTAGCCTCTCTGGCCTCTATTCACTAAATGCCCATAATGACTCCACACATCCGTCTTGACAATAAAAAAATGTGTTCAGATATTGTCAAATATCTCCCAGGGGCAAAACTGACCCCTGCTGAGAATCACAACTCTAGAAACCAATGGGTAGGTACCTCCTGAAATAATTGCCTTATCTGCACATCTTTTTTATTCCTTTACAATTTTGATTAAAAGATAGCAAGAATAGTGTGTTTTGTTTCAACAACAAAGGCAGTGAAATGTTATGAGCGTTGTAAAACGATGATAGGAATAAATGTATGAGGATGGCGAAAAGGATAAACTCAATATAGAAAGTGTGGACCAACTCGGAGGAGGCTCTATATGAATAGAAATGTGATGACCACGAATTGCATGTTCCACATGCTGCACTCTACAATTCCCAATAATAACCATGGTATAATTTTAAGTTTATCTACTTCTTTTCCTTCCTGTAGATACTTTTTGTTTGGGAAGAGTATGGGTGTTAAGCTTACTTACTTCTGAAGAAAAGTAGGACAATGAAATGAAGTGTTGAGATAGAGCCATTTCGGATAATCCCTACTTGAGTTTGTAAACTCAGTATGATGGACTCTATTATTATACAGGAAAACAAAATAAATATAAACATAAGCAAAAGTCTGACAATTCCTTATAATCTAATAAACTTTAACATCAACTAAAAACAAACAACTCTATTCAAACAACTCTATTCATTTTAGGGATATACTTTGAAGATTTTTTTAAAAAGAGAAATATCCACTTAATCTGATTTCATGAGTAGCAAGAACAAGGTTCAGTGGCCAGTGAGATTCTTATATCTAATGCCCCATTTCTTCAGGAAGGAGAAGGCAGAATGGCCAAGGTATCAGTGCGGTTTGTTCCTTTATACCTTCACGTCCCACTCAGCTTCTGTTGATTGGTACTCACTGTGAAGGTCAGTTACAAAGGGCTGTGTCCATTGGCTTTTCATCTGGTATTTAAGAAGGCTAAAGCTGCAGTGGAATACTTTTAATGCTGTACCAGTGATCACCACAGAAGCTTTCACTGTATCTTGGGAGCACCCATGCATCAGGGTGACCCATCATCTCAGCTTGTGTAGGACTTTCCTGGTTTTACCATTGGAGGTCCAACATCCCAGAAAACCCTTCAATCCTGGACAAAACTAAACAAGGGGTCATCTTATCTGAATTTTGAGTTTTTGACAAAGGTTTATTGAAGTTTAACTTTTAAAAAACATGTTTTCCAAGAGTTGGAAAGGTCAAGAATAGTCTCAAAAAAAAAAAAAAAAAGTCTCTAAATCTACTTTGAAGGGAAAAAAATCCTAACAATCAAGTATCACTTGGCATTTGGAATATGCATTTAACTAGCCTGTATGACTTCCAGGTATTTGCTGCTGTGTTTGTCAAGATGAGCAATTCCAAGGGCAAGAGAACAATCTGTCTCAGAGTGCTTCATTTAAGCAAGGACACGCTGCCAACTTGAAAGGAAATGAAGGCCACACTTTGTCTATGGGGGGATCCTGCAGTTATTCCCCTGCAAATTTAATTCAAACAGGTATTGAGATCTGAAACATGGAGATATCCACAAATTAGAGGATACTTGGTTTTTAAAAAGGAAAGAAAAGAAATCCAGGCCACAGAGAACTATCTCAAAGCAGCAATAGTAGTTCCTTTTCATGTTCATCACTGCATTCCTATGAACATGTTTTGAAAGTCTGTACTGTGAATAAAATTTCTTGAGATCTTCTTCATATGAAAAATGCATATTATAAATGTTAAAACTTAAAGTTATTGTCAAGTCAATTTTATTTAAAAATAGCATATGTGTGTAAAATGTGCAAAATTAGTGCTATTCCAATACTTGACTTTTAAAATTATTAGTTATACAAATACGCCATTCAACTAGTTTATTGATGATTCCTTTATAAAATGCAGTTATTTGAATTATCACTCAAAAATAGACCTCTTTAGAATATCACTATTTTCAAATAAAAGGATTTAGAGAAATCCCTACTGAAAAATATCTTAGTTTTTCAAGCAATTCAAGAATTTACTTGACTTATAAGACTGATAACTCTCAGAATATTTATTATATGTTAATTATAGGATGTGCTTGTAGATTGTATATGAGCCAAATCACTACACGAGAAGATTTCTGTGAGAAATTCTCTTATTTGACCTGTTACTTGGGTCCCAAACCAACTTATAAACAAAAATCTCCAACAGGAGATTTTTTTTTTTTCCCAATAGGAGGTTTTTAAACAGGAACTTGGTTCTGTAATGGGGTAGAGACAGTTGTCACCACAGACCATGATACTACTTAAGAAAATTAGTCTAGAGTCTACCTTTTCGTCACTAGGTTCCAAATAAGCTGTTTTGTTACTATAATTAAACTATAGTTTAATGAATTCATTGTCAAAAGCTATGACCAAAGTAAATAGAAATATTTAAGTCCAAAAAGTTTAAGGAAATGGAGTCATGTTTGAAGCTCAACTACTGTTTTTCAAATTCTAAGGGCTATTAGCATATGTCAACAGTTCAAAATATAGGCATCAATCTTAGAAATCACCAAAAAAAACTTTACGGTTTTTTTGTACATACCTTGTAAGACCTCATTTCAAATGTCAGGGCCTTAAAATAAAAGCCTTGAATTTAAGGCTGTATTACGATTCGTTTTTAGTAATGTAACTGGAGAATTCTTATATGTAATCCACATCTTATTTTGGCTCCTACAGATTAATCCTGCAAGACTTTGAAATTACTATATTCTGTGAAGTATTCAATAACAATATCACTAGCGTCCACCTCAAGACAAATGTAATGATCACATTTTGATTCTTATCTCTCAAGCTCCAGTTATACAGAATGTTATAATCAGGAATGTATCAGAAATATCCAGTGTAATACTACTGGTTTCAATTAATTGCATGTACATTACAAAAATGTGGCCTATAGCCAATTGACATATTAGAAAGCAACGAAGGCAAGAGTAGCTGGAGTTGAACACAAACACACACACCCTGAAAATATGGCATCTTTTAAAAAAACAAAAATATTTTAAAGATTAAAACATGGTATCAGTGAAAGTGATCTGAAGCCACTCAAGTCCTGAAATGGTTTGTGGTTTAGGCAATTCGTTTCTTAATTGGCCACCAACTCTTCACTGTGATCTCCTTTCCCAGTTAAATGATGGACTTCAGGAATGATTTAACTATAGCAGAAGCCTTCATTGCTCAGTCGAGACAAAAGGACCAGGACTGTAAACCCAGGCTGAAGAGTGACTACCCCAGACAAACTGAAAAATCTGGTCCAGCTGTTTTGCATATGTTTGACACTGGCTGGCTCTTAGATTAAAAATATGACTTTCTGCTCCCACAAAGTTTAAGTGAAAAATGGCTTTTTCAAAAAGAGCATCAGAAGGCTTTCATATTCTGTATACATTTACTATAAAAGCTGAATCAAGCACACTGTGAGGGGGAAAATTGACTCCAATTGATAGCTGATTTAAAAAAAAAAAAAAAAGGCAAACCAAACCATCTGAAAATAGGGTTTGTCATGGAAACAGCATGCTAATGGGACCATATTCTGGATATCTTTATGGTTCTCCAGGAAAGTCTTCTTTTGCCACTAGTATCAAAAGAAACAAAAGAATATACTGGCTTTCTATATGCTACACAATTCTAAACAAGTTATTTCCTAAAAACAAAGCCTGATGGTGATTCAAAAATGTCTTTTAAGGTGATTTAAATCCAGCACTATAAAACCTTTCTGCATCAAATTTACTTATTATAAGGACACCCACAATAAGAATGCCTTATATTTATTTCGTGGATTGAGATTAATAATCTTTAAAATTTTTTCCCAGAAATTATGATCGAAACACCTAGAGAGGAGACATGTTTTAATTTGGCCTAAGAATTGTTTTAAAATGTCTACACAATAAAACCTTCTCAGATATCTACTATAATAGGTTAATGAAACAAAGAAAAAAAAGACCATAAAATTGCATCTTTCTTCTTAAAATTGAATGTTGTATTTTCAATTAAATTTTTTCATTTGCCTTAAAATAAATAATGATAATGACTTAAAAGATAATTAATTGCATTATAACCATGAAAGTAACTCTATTGTATCAATGTTCTTCATTTTAGTTCCTTGCCATTTTATCACCAAATATTTTCATGGGAAAATTTAATATAAATATTTTTAGTCTGGAATAAGAGACTTGTTTTCCAAAGGTATTTGAGGTTTTTCCATCTGGCATCTTCCATTTCTCATAACCTTATTTCCATATTGTAAAATATATAAACTTTGTAACTCTATTTTATAAAAATTAGTGTGCATATTTATGTATATATGTATATAGAGATAAAATATGGATACATACACATATGTATATATCTATATATACATGCCATACACACATGTATATATATATACATATATGTATATGTGTGTGTGTGTATATATACACATATGTATAAATTCTAACAGTAGACCAACCAGATAATTTCTCTGGAAAAGGTTCCTTGAACAATATAAAAATGGGGTCTCCCGAAGCAAACAACAAAAACAATCTTATATACCCAACTACTGTTTAAGATGTTTAGAAACACACAGTCAGTTAACCATTAATTGGTTGCCTATTTATGGTTTCGGAATATCCAAGATTATGAAAAAGACAATACCTCAAAAAGATTGTGACCGAGGTGGTGCCTGATAATTTAAATAAGACTCTGTGTTATAAAAAGTCATGTAAATTTACCCCTTAAATGGAAAAAGAAAAAAAGCTTTAATATTAAAATTAGAATTCTCTTTTTAATAATCCTCTTTGAGTAAAGAAATAATTTAGAAACTTCTTTTTTTATATTATTACTGTCATGAAAGCAGATGTGTCTAGGAACTTGGCAATGTCAGTCTCAACACTGCAAGTCGGATACTTAAGGGCTGGTCTGAATGTTTAAGAAAAGACTTTTTCATTGAATTCCTAAATTTATATACTTTGGGACTGGCTTTGAGACATTATAAAATGCAAAGATAGTTCAGATAGTTCCAGCTCTATTATTTTCAGGCACAAAAACCATATAATTTTGTACAAAACTTTGATTTTTTTATTTGTGAAATTAAAAATATGGTATTTTATATATATAAACTTCTATTCCTCTATAAATATAGATGATTTTGTGATCATGAACAGAATAAATGCATACCAAATCCAAAGACCATTGTCATTTTTAGGGTATGACAGACAGATAAATTTAGGTCCTAAGTACTGGCATTTTGATAAACTCTTAAAATTTAAAACCATACAATCAGGAGGATTGCTATCCTCCTCTTTTGCACAGAGAACTAAAGTGAATATTTTTAAATGGCTTTGAAAGATTTACATTTGACACATTTCTGTAAATCCAAAAAAGAGCACACAGGATTCAATGCAGGAAAACTGCACACTTTCCCTTAACCATGCATGCCCATATTTCGTTTATTTCAGGAGCTAACTCCATCAATTATTCCACTTCCTTTACCTCCTGGAATCTTACAAGGTTGTTTTTAATGATGTGGATTATTCCTCCCTCAGAATGTATTGCTGAATAATCATCATCACCTTATGCTGAAAGTGTGCCACTGTTACATTTTAAAGTTTCTGATATATGTCTAATTATTATTTGATTAAAAATAAGAAAGGAGCACTTCATTTTGAGAAAGTCCATTACACTGAAGTCTCCTTCAAGTTTTTCTATTCAGCTTATCAACGGTCTGCTGTCCTGGTGAGGAAAGCAGCGATCAACTCCTTAACAAAGCTTTCCAGGTGACCTACTGTTTCTTTTTCTTTCCTTTTTTTTTTTTTTTACAGAAAGGTAAAACTGAAATGTGGGCTGTCTCAGTGCTATAGGCAGTTTGCCAGGCATCCGTATGCAATTAGAATTAACATTTTATAATCCCCATCTTCAGTCTCTCCCAAACCACACAAAGCTTCATGCCTCTTCCCAAATCTCAGCAACCACATCTTTCCATGACGCTGGCCAAACCCATACCAGGTTTTAGACACTAGAGAATGAAATGAGCTCATCCACCAAAAATTAGACTTGAAAAAGTTTGGCACTGGTTATCCCACTCAACCTCTAAGCAACTTAGGTGGAAGGAGGGAGTGCCTGGGCGTTGGAAGCCGGTGTGGAAGGAGGCTGGGACTGCCACAGCCTGTATCTGTGGGCCTCCTAGAAGCTAAGGGTAAGGTTCTGGACAGAGAAAAAATTCAGTTTCGGATAGTCAAAGGGACAAGGCCTTCACAACCTGGGACCTCCTGCTCCTCAAGGGCACGCCTGGGATGGGCAGGGGCCTACCCCCGGTTTTGGAAACTCTGTGGAGCTCTGTAACTAAAGAGTCCTGACCCCAAGCACTGAAGGGAAAGGTGGGGGTGGGGGGAGTAGAAAGAGGAGGAGGCGAGCGACTCGGGCCGCCCGGCCCCAGAGGCACCCCACCGCCCGCAGGGAGGGGCGTGCCAGAACTAGGGGGAGCACCGCGAGCTCCGGTTTTATCTCTGCAGTACTTTGAAAAGAGAAAAGAAGGAAAAGCCTCAGATGCTTAAACGGCCCTAAATAATTAAAAATTAAACAAAACCAAAAAAGAAAAGAAAAAAGAAGAGGAAGAAAAAGAAAAACGCGTGATCGGTCGTCATTTAAATACAAATATACTTACAAAAATCTTACACAGGCTATTTACAATCATAAAAGCATACAGTCCAGGTACCAGAGTGTGAGAACGAGAGAGGCGTCTGTCTCTCTGTGCCCCCTGTGGCGGCTGGGCCCTCCAGTCCGTTTGCCCCCCGGGGACGGAAGCTTTTGCAGGAGCTGCGTTGTTAAAAGGAGCCTGCGAAAAGCAAGCGAACGAACGGCTAGTGAGGAAGCCTTGAGTAGCCAGGTTTGGCAAGGTTTCCACGGGGCCAGCTTTTTGGGGGGTGGCTGGGACGAAGCTGATGGCTGGGAAAGGGCTGAGCCCCCGGGGGTCTCAGACGGTGGTCTCTCCCTGTTTGCTGTTGGTAAGCCTGGTATAGAACTTCCTCCAGGAGTTGAGGGTCTTGCCGGACCAGATCCAGAAGCCTGACGTGATGCCCACGATCAGCGTCATAAGGTACTTGATCATGAAGACTGTGAAGTCTGGGCTCATGGGCGGGTGGGGCGGGGCGCCTCCACCCGCCTGGAGGTGGGGGCAGGGGATGGCATAGCTCTTGCAGCTCTGGGCCACCCAGCTGCGCTCCCACTGGTCCCGGAAGGCCTGCTCGTAGAAGTAGCAGGCGATGACGATGGTGGCGGGCACGGTGTAGAGCACGCTGAAGACGCCGATGCGCACCATGAGCTTCTCCAGCTTCTCCGTCTTGGTGCCGTCGTGCTTCATGATGGTGCGAATGCGGAAGAGGGACACGAAGCCGGCCAGCAGGAAAGACGTGCCGATGAACAGGTACACGAAGAGCGGCGCCAGCACGAAGCCGCGCAGCGCGTCCACGTTATTGAGCCCCACGAAGCACACCCCGCTCAGCACGTCGCCGTCCACCTGGCCCAGCGCCAGGATGGTGATGGTCTTGATGGCTGGCACGGCCCACGCTGCCAGGTGAAAATACTGCGAGTTAGCCTCGATGGCTTCGTGACCCCACTTCATGCCGGCTGCCAGGAACCAGGTGAGCGACAGAATCACCCACCAGATGGAGCTGGCCATGCTAAAGAAGTAGAGCATCATGAAGAGGATGGTGCAGCCCTCCTTCTTGGTGCCCTGCGCCACCGTGCGCGCCCCGTCCTCGGAGAACTTGTCGTTACACACCACACGGTCCTCCAGCAGGAAGCCGGCGATGTAGGCCACGGCCACCGCCGTGTAGCAGCCCGACAGGAAGATGATGGGCCGCTCCGGGTAGCTGAAGCGCCGCATGTCCACCAGGTAGGTGAGCACCGTGAAGAGCGTGGAGGCGCAGCACAGCACTGACCAGATGCCGATCCAGGTGCGCGAGAAGCGCAGTTCCTCGGGCCCAAAGTACATGAGCCCGTACACCTTGGTCGGCTCACACGGCGCGCCGCAGTCTTTCTCCCCCAGGAAGTGGTAGTTGAGGTAGGAGGGCACCTTGAGGGCGCGCGGGCACGAGAACTTGCCGCGCTCCGACGCGCCCGCGCCCCCCGGAAAGCCGCCGCCACGGTGCCCCCCGCCGCCGTGCTGGGGGTTGCTGGTCCAGAACTCGGGCAGCAAGGAGGGCGTCGGCGTGCCCTTGTCCGACGTGTTCTGGCCCACGCACAGCTCGCCGGCGCCGTGCACCGGGAACTTCTCGCACTTGAGCGTGTCGGGCCACTGGAAGCCGAACTTGTTCATGAGCGCCTCGCAGCCCTGGCGCGCGCGCTCGCACAGAGAGCGGCAGGGCGGCAGCGCCTGCTCCAGCACCGTGCACACGGGCGCGTACATGGAGCACAGGAAGAACTTGAGCTCCGCCGAACACTGCACCTTCACCAAGGGGTAGAACTGGTGCACCTCGAGGCCCGCGTCCTCTTGGTTGGTGTGGCCCAAAAGGTTGGGCATGATGGTCTGGTTGTACGCGATGTCCGTGCACAGCGGGATGGAGATGGGCTGGCAGTAGCCGTGGTCCGGGATGGAGATGCCCCTCTCGCCGTTGTACTGCTGCCCGCTCTGCTGCTGCTGAGGCGGCGGCGGCGGCGGCGGCTGCCCCGGCCCGGGCCCCTGGCCCGGCCCCTGGCCCACCGCCTGCCCCCGGGCCCCCGGCAGCAGCGGAGCCTCCAGCAGCCAGAGCAGTAGCAGCAGCCGGCGCGCCAGGCGTCCAGAGTCAGCTCGGGGGCGGGGGCGGCGGCGGCGACGGCCGCCCGCGTCCCCGCTCCCCTCCGCCACGGGGCCAGCCGGGAGCGCCCCAGCGCAAAGTTCCCAGCTCGCGCGGCCGCCGGCGGCCCGGGACTTGTTAGGCGCCTCCTCTTCAGCCATACTTTCTCGGCTCCGTCCTCGGCGCCGCTCGGCTCGGGCTGGCCGCGGCGCAGCCGGCGGCGGCTCCCCCAGCGGCCGGGGAGATCTCCTCCGCGCCGGTGCCCTCCGTCGAGCCCAAGCCGCGCTCCGCCCGCTGCCCCGGCTCCCGCTCCGCGCCCCGCAGCCGCCGCCGCCGCGGAAACTTGCGATTCATGAAGCGTGGGCGGCGGGGAGAGCCCGGGCGGCTCCGGCGCGCCGGGGTCGCGTCCCGCCTTCCTGGCCCTGGGCTGTGCGGGCTCCCGGCTGGCGGCGCAGCGCTAGTGGCCGCGGCCCCGTGGAGCGCGCAACTCTCCGCAGCCCAGCGGCCTCGACTCCCCCCTGCGCCTCCGCCTCCTTCTCCGCCGCCGCCGCCTGACCATTTGTGTCAATCCCTCAACTCGCTCGCTCTCCTCTCTCGCGCGCGCCCTCGGACCGGTTTCCAGGCGCCCCGCAGTCTGTCTTTCACCAGGAGGGAGGAGCCTTGAAACCGACGCAGAGCTGGAGGCTCAGGGACCGTCGCCCAATCGCAGCACTGGCTTCCCGGCGCAAAGGGCGCCCGCTGCCTGCTTCCCCGAGCGAAAGTCGGCGAGCGGGCGGGAGGAGGGAGAGACGGGAGGAGGAGGAGGGGGAGAAGGAGGAGGAGGAGGAGGAGGAGGAAGTAGTAGTGGTGGCAGAGGCACCGCTCCGGCACAAAGAGTGGCTTTGCTATGAAGCGGGACAGGCTTGGTTGCTTTTTCCTTTTGCAGAAGAAAGGGCGAGGACTGGTAGGAGAATGGTCCCATATGCCGTTGGAGATAGTGAATAGGAGTCGGCGGACCCCGGGACTTAGCTTTTTCTTTTCTTGCGTCCATTTCCATGTTTGAAAATCCTGCTCTTAACGCTGGTTACAAACAGCAAACCGAGCGCTGCCGTCAGAGCAGATGCCTCGGACTTCAGGAGCGCTTGGCTTCCTTGGAGTTCGTGTCTGTCGAGGTTTTGTTTGATATGTTGTTGCTCCAGTGAGTCCTGGAGCTCGCGGGCTGGGCCTGGCGGGCCTCGGACGCGCCGTCCCCCCGGGGACAAGTTGGCGGGGTCGCTGTCAAATGCAGAGCAGCAGCAAAACACAAACACGAACTTTGACGGAACTGAAAAAGTAAAGCCAGCTGCGCCGCCGTCCGCTGCTACTATCCATCCTTCTTGTAGTCCTTCTCCTCCTCCTCAGTCAAGTCAGAAACAGAAGCAAAGGGAGAGCGTCTGTTACATATTTAGAGAGAAAATCTGGAGAACCCGGCGACCTCTCTTCGGGAGCGTCTTCGCTGCCCGAGCCCCAGAGGTGCCTCGGACCGGAGCAGAAGCGTCGCTGACCAACAGCCTGGGCTGCTGGGGAGCCCTCAGGAGCCTTCCAAACCCCGGGGACGCCCAGGAGCAGGGGCCGCTCCTGGGAGGGCCGGACCCGGGCCAGTTAGGGACCTCAGGCCGGGCAGCAGCGCGGTGGTCCGCCCCCGGCGTGGGGAGCTGGGGACGCCAGTTTCCTAAACAACACAGCGAAATCTGAAAGCCAGAGAGCTAACTGCACATTCCCTTCCTAATTCCAAACAACACCATCCGTCGCAGCCTACTTTTATATTCTTGTTCTATGCGTAGGGTTGTGTGTGTGTGTGTGTGTGTGTGTGTGTGTGTGTGTGTGTGTGTTTAAAGGATGCTTTAACTAGGTGACTCAGTTTTATCAATTAAGTGCCATTGTATTATTAATTCTACCTAGGATTTGTTGGCCTATGATTAGACTCTCGGGATACTTTTCTGCAGTTGTTTCCTATCTTTTGTTTATTCATTCATTCGTTAAATACACACTTAGGAAGCACCTCTTAATGCTATAAGCCATATTAGGTAGCGGAATACAGAGATGTATGAGATGTATGCCCAGCCTTACAGGAGGATGAAGTGCAGTGGGGCAAAGAAAGGTAGATCAGTTATCCTGCCACCCATTTTAAAGCTGAATGAGCACAGGGGAAGCAGCCAGTCATTGGAAATGGGTGAGAAGTGTTCTGATAGGTGGGTGGAAGGTGCAAAAGACAGAAGCTCTGACGTGCTTAAATTGCTGAAAAGAGCAGGATGAGGAGTGAGTGTGGCTGAGATATCATGAGTAAGGCAGGAGAAAGTTTTAGTCTATACTAAAAAGTTTGGGTTGAGTAATATACATACAATAGGGAGCTTTTGAGGGTCACTTTCTCCCACTTACAGGGGACGGGGGGGGGGGGGGGCGGTGGGACTTGGGGGGTGGCTTCAGAATGACTGTGAAAGATGACTCCTGGGGCGCATGCTGTCACTGGGAAGCTTGACCATTAGTCTAGACATAAAGGTCACTACTTAAGATGGGTGGTACTTGTACCACGTACTAACAGGGCACTGTGAATTTCATCATCAAGCATGTTGGTGTCTCTAAAGAATGTACAGTTGTATCTCTACCTGTTAAGCCAAAATGACATCTGTTTATCTCAGATACATATATTATTGTTTTTTCAAATATTCGTGGATGTAGTAAATTCATGAAATATATATTTGTTTTAAAGTATTTCTGGATGCCTAGTTTTTTTTATTTTTCTTTTTTTTCTTCCTAGTATTTCTTTTTAAAGAAAATGCAACAGGTACTAAATGTTGTATACAACATGTATTATATATGAGTGTGTGTATGTGTATTGACAGTAATTCCTGAAAGATTTTGATATTGAATAAGAGATGTTCACTGAGGTCTTTTGAGCACTCACAGTCCGTAATTGTTCATTTTACCTTCCAGCATCCTGGCCCACAGTATCCCAAGGACACTTTTTCTCTAGCCTTCTGCCCTGATGCTCATTCTTCTGCTGAGAATATCCCACACTTAGAAACTTTACCAAGACATATTCCTTCTACCACCCCTTGCTTGTAAAGGCTTATCTGTCTTGTGTTCCACTCTCTCAAGGTCATTCTTGGTGACTGGCTGGGTGAAAAGCGAATTGATTCTAATGTGTTAGTTACCAAGTATCACATGCATTAAGCATCCACCAACACCACTGCTCCAAACCCTCTTCTCCCCCAATGGATGGGGCACAGGGGAAAAAGGCAGAATGTTCAGTACTGTTCCTCAGAGTAGGTGACACTTTTTTGCTTCAAAAGTTGTTCTATTGAAATTCTTGAGCTTATTTTACATTCCACTGGGCAGTGAAGTTCACTAGGAAGGAGGCTCAGCAATGCCAGCAGAGTTAAAAGAGAGAGAAAGAGAAGTTGTTCTTGGGGCCCCTGGGTGGCTCAGTGGGTTAAGCTTTTGCCTTTGGCTCAGGTCATGATCTCAGGGTCTTGGGATTGAGCCCCAAGGTGGGCTCCCTGCTCAGTGGGGAGTCTGCTTCTTCCTCTCCCTCTGTCCCTCCCTCTTATACTGTCTCTCCCTCTCATAAATAAATCAAAAAAGAAAAAAACATCGTCCTTGCCGGATTATGGAACTGGAAGGAACTAAAGACATCATCTAAGAACGAGTTAATTTTCTCCTGTTTACAATGAAAAATACTAGGCTCAGAAATGTTAAGGGACAAACTCCAGGTAAACAGCTTGTTTGGTTTGAATTTCATTAGATGTTTATTTTAGCCCTTTCTATGTTCTTTTGAGTAGTTATCATTCTTTTATTTTTTAAGTCAATTTTCTGTAGTTCTCTCTCAATAGATTGTGTTAAAAAAGACCTACAAAGAATTTTTTTCTGAGAGTTGTCTTCCAAAGTTAAAAAAAAAACCCTAGATTTTCTATTTATTTTATATCAACCCAGTATTTCATTTATTAAACCTATGTGATATAGAGGAAGTTATTAAAATCAAGAACAGTTCAGAGTTGTAACCAATGACAATTAGTGTTATGGAAAGTCTTTTGGGGAGGTGATGCAGGCTGTGGATAACAAAGTGCTAGAAGAGAAACATGAGCAGCATATTTTTACTTTAAAATATATAATTTTCTCAGGATGTGGAAAGGTTTGAGATCCACAGATAAAAATGACCAAATAAGTATGAACTACTATGAACTTTGAAATTAAAATATTTCAATTAAGCAAGAACTATAAACATAACCCAGTTCCTCCTTGATATTGGTTCTTCAAGCTTCAGACTCTGTCAAGTTTTCTTATATCAAAGGTCTTGTTTTATCAGGCCTTTTCCAAATCTTCTGAAGTTTCTCCAGACTGCTTATGTCAGGTTGAATGTGGATAATTACCAGGGCTAGAGATCCAGTTCCAATTACATACAGTTGAGTGCACATGGACACGCAAGCAGTTAGGTGAATGCTCCACATGCAACCTGGCGGACCTTGAACTCTTAGTTGAGTTGTTTTGTTGCTGGCTTGTGGGTAGCAAGCTTGAATTATCTTTGTTGAATAACGGAGGTTCTAACACTGGTTAAGACTATATTTTTGAGCATCTATCATATGTATTTGGCATTGTTTTTCCTAAAGCACGCTATATACATTGCATCTTGTCACTTAAATTCTACCACTCTTTGAGATAAGGTACTAATTATTATCTTCTTTTAATAGATGAGGAATCTAATACTCAAAGTAGTTAAGCAACTTGTCCAAGGTTCTATAGCCAGTAAGTACCAAAGTAGGCCTTGTGTCTAATCAAACTCTATGGACTTTCATTGAGTAACAGAATATGAATATGCTACTCCTAAAAATTATAGAAGAAAATGTGGTTTCTGAGATGTGCAGATCATGGTGATTCCTTAGTATTTAACATAGTTTTCTATACCAGGATAATAGGATAATACTGTTGGGACTCAGATTATAAATATTTTGCTTGACACTTGTGCTCTGTGGAATGGAGTTTGAGAAGTGCTGGGTTACACTTAATATAGTTTGAAACTTTAAGATTGGACTCTCACGTCTGTATCACTTTTGTCTGTCAGGAGTTCATTCTTTTCTTTGAATTCCTAGTAAAGGGAATATTGATTGGTTAGGGAGATGATAATGATAGAGAAAACTCAGACTATGCTATTCCCTCCTATCAGAGAGGCATCACCTAGGAGTCTATCATACTGCCTTTGCAGAGACACTGGAGGTTAGAGATGCTGCCTAAGCTTTCACCCTAGATCTCTACCTTATTCCTTCTTGAAATTCCAATCCAAGAATTTCTGCATAAGCTAATACTTATCTTCCCAAACATCTGTATTCTTTTGCAACAATTCTAAAACTAAGTGTCTTTTCTTTGTTCCTTTTTTTTCCTTCGTTCTTACACAAATCTGTTCTTGACATTGGTGGGATAGTTTTTGGATTCATTTATACACAAAGCCTCAATTTATAAACTCTCTTTGAAAGGTCCATCTTTTAAAAATATATATTGCTTTTCCTAAAACAGCTTATCAAAAGAGACAATTTGATTATCTTGACTATTATCTTACAGGGCACTTTTAAAAAAGATTTTATTTATTTATTCATGAGAGACACACAGGGAGAGATGCAGAGACACAGGCAGAGAGAGAGAAGCAGGCTCCATGCAGGGAGCCTGATGTGGAACTCCATCCTGGGACTCCAGGATCATGTCCTGGGCAGACACTCAACTGTTGAGCCACCCAGACATCCCTATTATAGGGCACTTACAGCTGACTCATAGTAAGATCCTAAACTGACTTCTCTTTTGAGAGTCAGCTATAATTTGTTATAATGTATATTTTAAATAGACTCAAAAATTTAATATAGAAGGGAATATTCAGTAGGTCTAAATATGAATCATGGATTATTTGTACTCACAAACCTCATTTAAAATAAATAGAAGTATAGAAGGAAAGAGAATTCACATCATTGAATTATCATCAACAAGGTAGGATAATAATTACCCATATTTGTCCTGTAATTCAAAGATTAAACTATAAAAGAACACTTTGCTAAATATATTACTTAAATCTCAGTTTCTCCAAAGCCCATATGCAAAGAGCTATCTCATGACTCTGCTTTAATTAGTCTGTTGTTATACAATTGGAAATAGTGTATACTCTGGGAAAACTTTTGCAAAACATATAAGCATTTGTATTGGATTTAAAATGTAGTCCTTCTGTGAGGCCTTAGGCAAGAAATATAGATGATCCCTTGTAATTAAAACCTTATGTTTCATGAGCTGAAAGAGGCCTCTCTGATTGGCTAAGATGTGGGGAGCAGAGTTTAGAATCATTTGGGTGCAGAAAGAAGTTTTTAAGAGAACAAGTAAAACTTGTGCCTCTGTAAGCAAGCCTTTCTGCTCTCATTTCTGGACAACTTGACATAAGGGAAATGACTTGTACATCTTTTAAAATCATAGTGTAATCAATTTGTTTTTTTTTTTTTTCAATTTGTTTTTTGTTTGTTTGTTTGCCTTAACCTGAAATCTTCTGGCCAACGGTAACATGGAAGTCAATCCGTGGTTTCTAAAGAATTAGTACAAATTCTTCTTAAAAGAACATCTTTGGGACTACGATTAAGACCAAATGGAACATGCAACCAGGCATTTCATTTCAGATCTGACATATCTTTGGCCGGGGAGTAAAGAAAAGCACCAGGCTATTTGTATTTTATTAGACATCTAAGGCTAAAATGATCCTAATAGTTGAAAAAAGTAAAAAAGAAAAACACCATTTTTCCCCATGAAAGTTGTCATTATATCATAGTACCTAACTTAATCTTCACAACAATGCTGATTCAGATAGCAAGATGATGAGCTTCAATTAAGATGCAGAAATGGAAGCTTAAGACATTGCCTTGCTCAGGGGCACCTGGGTGTCTCAGCTGATTGAGTGTCCTACTTTGGCTCAGGTCATAATTTCAGGGTCCTGGGATTGAGCCCCACATCAAGCCCTGCACTCAGCAGGGAGTCTGCTTCTCTCTCTCTCTCTCTCTCTCTCTCTCTGCCCTCCCCCTGCTCTTGCTCTCTCTGTCTCTCTCAAATGATGTCTTAAATAAAAGACATTGCCTTGCTCATGTAGTCTGTCAGTGGGGAAGCCACAATTCAAATGCAGTTACTACCTGCATTACCACAGCAGCATGCCAAGGGAAACAAGATAAATTCCCTAGCTTTTGTAACCTAATTAAAGAAAGTTCATTAGGGAATACAAAATCCTGCCCAAAAACCTAGCTCTATGACAGTTATTTCAATATTTTAGTATAACAGATATCAAATACCATAGGACAATGTCAGATGGACATTTCTAATACCCACCCATAATAAAAACCAAGATATAATGATGTGTGTCTTAGGTGAAGGAGACTAAGAAAAAAAAGTAGGCTAAAAATACAGCTTTCCTGTGATCCAATTTAATGGGGGACACCTTTAGGGGATGTACTCACCATTCTTACATTTTTCCTGCATCAGAAGAAGGGTGTGGACATTAGGGTATTCTTCAGTGCTGGGTAAAAGCACTTCTTTCACCTTAGTGAGTATTCTTGCTTTCCTGAGCCTCAATTTCCTCATTTATAAAATTAGGGTGACAATCTAAATGCTGGCTTTAATATTCTGTAATTCTGATCACAACTGAGAGGTATGCATATTTACATTTAAAAGTCAGAGTATTAATCAATAGGCAAGTGCATTTGATAAAACTGCCTCAGCATATTGATTTGAGGAATCTCTGCATTATTGATCTGATAGGTTGGAATGCAATCGGGGTCTGTTTAAATCGAGCTTTTCTTTTTTTTTTTTTTTATTTATGATAGTCACAGAGAGAGAGAGAGAGGCAGAGACACAGGCAGAGGGAGAAGCAGGCTCCATGCACCGGGAGCGCGATGTGGGATTCGATCCCGGGTCTCCAGGATCGCGCCCCGGGCCAAAGGCAAGCGCCAAACCACTGCACCACCCAGGGATCCCTAAATCGAGCTTTTCTTTTCAGCTTTCATTTCTCCTCAGCTCTGTCAAGAACAGAAGTAAGAGCAATATCTGCTATGTGGGCTAGTGTACTTCCCCTTGGGGCTTTGCAGTCTGTGGAGTTTATGTGGCATTCTGTTTGCTGCCAGCCATTCAGATTAACACAGGAATCTGAGCTTAGAAAAAAGAGAGTAAACTTTGCCATCATTAAAAATTAATAGATATTTGGAAAGCATGCACACAAATCAAGATTAGATCTGATGATTTTGATACAATTTTCCCTTTTACTCCATGATTACCTCTAAATCCATTATTTTCTAAATATGCCATATACATATGGCTATGTAACAAACCACCCCAAATTTAGTGGCACAAAATGATAGCCATTCTATTATCCTCATGATTCATGGACTCAGGAATTTGGACAGGGACAGCGGGGATGAGTTATCTATATACACCATGGAATCGGGAGACTTAGCTGGGAGGACTCCACCAACTAGGGGTGACTCGGACAGTTGAGGGCTGGAACAGTTAAGGCTGGAGGATCCACTTCCAAAATGCCTGGCCCCTAGGCAGGGGTGGCTAGCTCTGGTTGGTGTGACTGTCAGCCAGAGTGATACAAGCCACCTCTCCAGCATGGAAGCCTTAGGGTAGTCAGACTTGATACATGACAGTTCAGTTGCCAGCAAATGAGGCAGGAGCTACACGTTCTTTCATGACTTAGTTTTGGAAGCCACATAGTGCCATTTCCAACATGTTCTAATGGTCAAAACAGTTACAAGCCTGAATAGATTCAATGCAAGGGACATGGATATCACTTCAAGAGGAACAGCATCAAAGGATTTGTAGCATTTTTAAAACCTGTCACATGAAGAAATCTGAATCTATAAAATAATTTTATTTTATATTCCAGGGCTCAAGATAGCTATAACAATAACAACACTTACTGAGTGTTTACTATGTGCTAGCTAGTTCTCACATTCATTCTCTGAGGGATGTTTTATTATCTTCACTTCACAGAAGAGGGAAATGAGGCTTAGAGAGAATTAGGAACTAGTCACACCCTAGTGAACAGGTGAAGGGAGATTTGAACCATGGCTGTCTGGCTATTGACTATAGAAGCTTAACCATTGGGTTGTATAATTCTTCCTTAGCTAACTACAGTAAAGCTTTTTAAGAAAAATTAAACACAAATTTTAAAGCTATTGGCCCTCACCAATACTGAAAAAAAAAAAACTGTTTTGGATAAAATTGCTATTAAACAGATTTTGTGGTTTCAGACTCACAGCAACTGAACAAAATGTCTCACCTCTACATAAACACCTGTATGTTGGCAAAGTAGCTCCTGACAGGACTGGACAAGCTTGAACTGGTAGAGCTGGAACCTTCCCCAAGAAGAATGGAGTGAGTCACGAGGATTGAGGGTTACTGTATTGTGGCTGCCGGGGGAAATCAGGTTTTGACTCTTAGTTGGATATCATTCCAAAGTTCAGACACGGTTTTGCATCAAGAATTGGGCTGTTATCAAGACATGTTCTGACGCAAAATTGTTTCATCTTTTAAGGCAATTAGAAAGTAGATAGCTTAAGTAGAGAAATAAAAAGCTCCCATTTTTAAAGCTCAATTTTCACACATCAGACCAAGTTATCTAGCAGGTTCATGTTCAAAAAAAAAAATTACAAAGACACACACACCTCTGTGATGAATTAAAAACCTGTGTTCTGCAGGAATTCTTACTAGAATACCCTAGGACGCAGCTAAGATAGTGTTACCCTTGTGACACCAGCCTGAAAGTGCGAAGAGCTTGGGGAGTAGGGGGCAACCCTAGAACTCTGTGTGGTTTTAGAACCGCTATGGATACTGAAATTTCAACTCTGTCAGCCCTGTTTCCAGGGAATTGTCATAGACAGGAAACGAGATTGCCTCTGGCCCCTGTTTCCATCTACCTCCAGCTGCTCTTCCTGCTGCAAAGGGCTGTCACGGCTGCTCTGTGCTCACATACTGACCACCAGAGACTCTGCCAGCCTTGTTCCTGCTGCAAAGCTGCCCTCTCACCAGTCTGTTTATAATGGGCTACACGGCTCTGCAGGATCCACTGCTTCACAGAGCTACCATCCCTCTCTCCTGCACTGCCTAAATTTAGAAAGATTTTTCCATCTATAGTAAGAAAGCTCCTTCAACAAATCTTGGCATCCAAAAGTAAACAGGGTCTTTTTACTTTACTCTTTCTGCCATCAGATAATACAGGATGTTTTCCAAAGGTTGAGCTATGACTACCTAAGTAATTCAATCAAGAGCTTCCATTCCAAGTATTTCTCACCAATACAGAATCTAAACTGACAATGGTCCCGTAAGCCTCCTGCTCAAACCATAGTGAAGTCTCTTCCCAAAGAACTTCATCAGTTTTGTATTTCCATTTATTACCATGCAATAAATATTTATGGAGCACTTTGCATGTGCCAAGCACTCCACTTGGTGTCCAAGATATAACACCAAACAAGGCAGACATCTAATCCTGTCTTCACAGAGCTTTCATTCTAGCACTGAAAAGGACACAGAACAAATACTTACACCACTCATTATCCATGCATACATGAGTTCATTCCAGTTGGTATAAATTATGTTCAGTCTTTGGTTGGGAGCTATACACAACTCTGGATAGCTTCATCAAAGAAAGAGATGGTCACAGAGGTGCCTAACAAGATACAGGGAGGAGATAATTAAGCAAGAATCAAATTAGCCCTACCTCTTTGGTAGGAGTTCATAGATTTTCCTTCTGTTGTGCTTCATTAATGTGACTTAGTTATCAAAACTCCAAATCTTTCAGTTCAAAAGGGATTGTCTTTCATCCATCTTGAGTGTAGTGTCTGCCTTGGACTAATTGATCAGAGCCAGGAAAACTGTTCTTCATGTATAGACATGGTCATTGGGGCTCACCTTGGGATAATGGGTTAAGACTCCAGAGAAGAGGTGGGACAGCTTTGCAAAATTATTTATACAACAGAAATAGGAATTACTCCAAGAACATCTGACCTAATTTTGGGAAGTGGGCAGGCTCAAAGAAAACTTCACGATGGCTGAGAAATATAAACCCTTCACTAAAGGATGAAGAGGAGTTAGCTAACCCAAAAGGGAAAGTGTGATAAGGAGAGAGAGTAAAGAGGAATGATGCAAAAACTCAGAGGTAAGAGGGAGTAAGACATACTTGAGGACCCACGAGAAGGCTGGATGATAGCCAACAGCATATCTAAACTCTGGTGAACCAGTAGCCTTATCTTGGGCCCTCCATCTCTTTCATCAGTCTTTCCAGGAAGCCAGCAGAACTCCTGGTGGCCAGTAAGGCACTCCTGAGTTTCTGAGATTCCAGAGCAGGCTTGTCTCTACTCTTAGTAACAGAGCTTGTTGATATCTCTGACTCATGGTTGCTTTTGCTTTCCAGAAATACTCATCTTCTTTACAGAAGTATATTAGCTTTTCTTTTTGAAAAAGAAAGGTTGACTAAAATTCATTTTACCTACTTTCTCTAGATTTTACAGATATGCCATCTGATCTTTGGTATCTATAAAACAGACCTATATAAATTCTAGCTGGATTTTAAATAGTTTTTAAAGGAGCTCTTGAATTTTAAGAGTCTATAAAATTACTGTTCTATTAACCTAAGGCCAGAAATGCTGCTGTTTTGTTCTTTTGGAGAAACAATAACTATTAGGAGTTACATAAGATGATCTGACCCAGATCTGTTAACACCTTAAGAAACTCCAAATAGCTGTTGTATAGCTGTGGTGATTTGAGCTGAGCAAATGGGAGATTTGCAGGGGTTAAAGATAACCACAAATTACTTGCCATTCCTTGAATTAAGTGATGGAGTCTATTTCCTTTCCCCTTGAATCTGAATTCGTCTTGAGATTGGCTTGACCAGCACTACAACACAGAAGAAGTGACACTGTACTAGCTGCAAGCTTAAGCCTTCAAAGGCAGGCAGTTTCTGTTTTTTTGATCTTAGAAGCTGGCTGCAATGCTGTCAAGAAGCCCCAGGATTACTGAATGATGAGTGGGAACACAGAAAGGTCTTGGAGCTGAGGCACCATCTTGTGCATTCAAGAGCAGCTCTTGAGTGATCTCAGTTATACCCTGTGAGCAGAAGAACTGCCCAGCTGAGCCCTGTCAACTCATAGAATTGTAAGACGTATTACATTTTTGTTGTTTTAAGCCATTTGGCTTTGAAGTGATTTGTTACACAGCAATAGCTACTGAAGAGATTCCATGTGAATTTCTTTTCTATTTCTTAGGAGGCAGTGGATTTTGTGTTACTGTTGTTTCTCTTTGTTTTGGGGTCTTTTTAAAAGCATTTTTATTTTATAATACTTTTTTATTGTTTTACTAACAATCAATAACAAAAAATCATATAGGAAAAAATAAATCTTCCTCTCACTCCTTTATCTTAGTCTTCCAGTCTCACTCCCAGAGGCAACCACTTTTGGAAGTTCCTTAGGTATTTAAATATGAGCACAAGCATGTGCTCATGCTCATGCTGTTTACCATTTCTTTTCTTTTAACATGCAGATGGTAAGTTACCATACACATGGTTTCACACCTTCCTCTCATCACTTACCAATGTATTTTGGAAGTAGTTCCATATTCAGTACACATAAAGTTAACCTCATTCTTTTTAATGGCTATATAATATTCTTCTGCATGATGCACCATAATTTATTTAACCAGTTCTCTATTCATGGATGTTTGTTTTTAATCGTGTAGTACAAATAAAGCTGCAAAAAAATACTCTTGATCCATATCATTTTGTACAAGAATATGTTCCTAGAAATGAAATTATTATACCAAAGGTTACACATATTTTAATTGTTATAGCTCTTTCCAAATTGTTCTCCATATTAGTAGTACCAATTTATATTCTTATCAGCAAAAAGTGAGACCGTGTGTATTCTTACACATTGTCCAACACATCTAGACAAAATTCCTTTATCATTTGTTATAGTTCAGTTGATTCTCTAAGATACTCTAATAACCATAATTTTACCTCCTCCCCTTTGCTATTTTATATTTTATTTCTTTCTCTTATCTAATTGTGTTGAAAAGTACTTTTAGAATAATATTAATTAATACTGGTGTTATTAAGCATAATTGTTCAGTTCTTGACCCAATGAGAGTATTTCTACTGTTTTCCCATTAAGGATAATTTCGACCTTTGAGATGAAAGACATTTATCTTATCATGTTAAGGAAATACTATCCATCCATTCCTAATATTGAGACCTGTTAGAAAGGATGTTAAAATTTTATCAAATTTCAAAATCTGTAGAATAATCATATGAGGTTTGTCTCCTTCAATCTATAAATATGGTGAATCATATTAATAAATTCCCTAATACTGAGATACCCTTCCATTTTAGAGTAAATCTCATACATGTAGTCATGATATATTAGTCTTTTCATATTTTTCTGCTTCCTATTTGCTAAAATGTTTACTTAGGGCATCACATTTTTTATTTATAAATAAAATAGATCTATTGTTTCAAAGGAAACTTGACAAAATATTCATCAGATACAAAGTAGTAACATTAAATCACCAAAGGAGAAATTCTATAGAATAGATAAACATACTGAGGACTAAATTTTGGAGAATACCTGTGTTTTAGGGTAGGAGGAGGAATGCAAGTAAATGGAACAAATTGCAAAGAGACAAAGGTCAGGTTTTAATGTCCTTGAAGCCAGCAAAGACAATGTGCATGAAGAATGGGAAAGTACAGAGGAATCGAAAAGATTTAAGTCTCTTGGCGGATAAAGGGAAATGTTCCAGTGAAGAGAGAAAGGCTGAGGCACACAGTGGGGTGGGAGGGTGGAGGGATATGCTTGTGACTGATGGAGTGAAGTTCTCAAGGAAAGGGACTTGGGAAGAAAACTCCAGAAAATCCTGAGGCAGCAGGAAAGACAACCAAAGAAGGTCACATCAGACACTTGGATTCTAGGCAGGTGGAAGTAAAGATCTTACGCAGAGGAGAGAAGCCAATGCTTGCAATAATGACCTATTTGGAGGAATATCAATAACAAATAATAATATAATACTAATAAATAGGCCAACTAAGTATAAAAATCTGAAATAACAAGTGGCAATTCATCGCAATTACCCTAGCAACTAGAAGAGAAAAATAATCAATTTTCTGTAGAAGACATTTAATAGAAAAGATACAAGTTGGCAGTTTGACATTCAGGGTCCAATGCCTAGTCCATCTATTGCTCATTTGAGTGAATTGCCTTTTCATTCCTTCTTTGGTGAACTAATTCTCCAGCACACAGCGTCTATCACCAGGGGACAAAGAACACATTCCTGAAACAAGGCAGATGGCTCTTCTTCGGACCTAGAGGGTCCCTTCTTTCAGGCAATGGGCAATGTCTGGGTAAGTAAGCAGTTACAAGTCCCAGGTTGGGTAGGAGTAGCCACACAGGAGTCCTTCTTTTGATGACCCTGGAAAGTCTATTTCATGTTCTCTCAAACATGAGACGGGAGCTGAATGTGGAAATCACTAAATGTTCTCAAGTGTCCTGTCTGTAATCCTAAATAGGAATTGTTCTGATTTTTATTGGCTTATATGCTTAATTTTAGCAATGATATCACCATAAGTTATTAAGCTTCATATGAGATGAGATAATTTATAGGGATTATTAACATATGACACTGGACATATTCTGTTCCTGTAGCTCATTAGCTGAGTGACTGTGGACAAGTTTATTTAACAACGCTGAACCTCAGTTTCTCATCTATAAAATGGTGCTTATAAAAATCGCTTCCCTGATTATCTCACTGGGCGATTGTGTAAGGATCAAATGAGATAATGAATATACAGAACACAATGAAAACACTCTCCAAATGAAAGGTATATTGCATAAGTCACCTGTGAAAAATAGTTTTACTTACTGTAAAAACTCACCCCAATCGTGGGATGAACTGGTGGGTGAATGTCACTTTTCTTCCTTTTCTAAAGCACAAATGAAAAAAAAAAAAAAAGGATTTTCTTTCTTCTATACTTTTGGGAGGTGTTTGAAAGACTCTGAGTGGAATGGATTGATGATTGATATGGATCAAAACCCTCTTTTCCAGTCACTCTCCTAGAATACCGGCTCGTCATCCATTTAGAATATAAGCACAGTTGGGATGGGGGCAGAATCATTGGCTACATGAGAAGATTATGCCTAGAATTAGGATTAAGAGAATAACCACTGACAGGAAAAAAATACAACAACAACAAAATTTGACTGGTGTGAGAGAGAAACATAGTACATTTTCAAACAAATAACTATTAAAAGCCTACTGATGGCAGGATGTTCACTTTAAAGGCATAAACTCAGAAACAAGATTGAGTGGATTTGAATCCCAGATCTGCCACTTACCAGCTGTGGGACATTTGGGCAAGTTGTCTAGCTTCCTTACTTTCTTTCCCTGTACAGTGAGGAATGTAACGGTACTTAGAAATCTATAAAGCACTTGGAACAGGGCCTGGTACATAAGCATTTATTAAATAAGTTATCTGGCAGATGATATTTACTATGTCAGACTCCAGCATTGGACCTCTGTTTGTTTGCCAGTTCAAGAAGGCACATGTCATTTATTCCCCACAGAATGCAAAGCTTAAAGAGCTTATGAGTTTAGAGACCTAAATGTAAATATTTTTAGAGACATCCCCTACATTTGGTGTGAAACCCAGACACAAACACATTACAGATACTTTCTTTAGACAACATCAAACCAGGTTTGAGATCTGTGATCTCAAATCTGCTCTCAGACTGGGCAATGCATTTAACCTCTTCACGCCTCAGCTGCTCTCTCTGTAGTAATGCAATAAAAAGTGCTTGCTTCACAAGGGTGTCATGAAGATGAAAATGAGATATCATTTGTACAACTCTTAATACTTGCCAGGAGAGACACCACCTAAACACACAGATTATAATTATTAACGTCATCTCATATCCTAATGGAGACTGGTTTGAATGCCATTATCCTATTAAATAGCTAAAGCCAACCTTAGAAATGACAATGCTGGTGGGGGTGGGCGGTGGTTAGTTAGGAACATAGCACCAGACAGCTTCCTGCATGAAAGCTGTTGAGAAGGGCGCCACCACACTTTGCTGCATTAAAACTCACTAGTAGCACCACCTGGATTCCTTTGGGGCCGACTCTAAGAAGAAAGCTTAAGCATTTTATGAATATGGCTCTCTTGGGGTTGCCCTCTTGATTCCTGAATGTTACCAAGTCCACAGGAATCTGGAGCTGGGAGATTGGGAGCATGAGTTTCCTACCTGAAATTCATTAGCCACATGGGCTCACAAAGCTTTTTAGAGTGGCTTAAAATTTTGTGGAACCAATAATGTTAATCTCCTGCCTGTTCCAGGTTTACATGAGTTAGACAGTAGGTGACAAATGCCCAGTGAGTAAATTAATAGACTGAGAGAGGTGGAAAATCTTCCTGTGAAATTCTACTATTTCAGGTGGGCAAAATATTCTAAAATGGAAGACATAAAATTGGTGATAAGCAAGGTGATTTTATTTATTTATTCATGAGAGACACACAGAGGCAGAGACATAGGCAGAGGGAGACGCAGCCTCCCTGCAGGGAGCCTGATGCAGGACTCGATCCCAGGACCCCAGGATCACGACTTGAGCCAAAGGCAGATGCTCAACCACTCCACCATCCAGGTGGCCCAAGCAAGGTGGTTTTAGATGGGACACAGATGCATGTGATATATATACACATACACACAGATGTATATATATGCAAAGTATACATACACCTATGTATGAGTATATGTATGTATGTGTTTGTAGAAAGTTAAATATTAGGACATGAAACCTGTGCATTCAAATATATTATTGCTGAGGACAAAGGTAGGTCGGTATCTGAAAAAGATAGTTGGTAGTTAGGAAAAAACGTATTTGACTTAAAAGATCAGACAGTTAATGGTAATAGAAAATAATAATGCAGTTTTTATAGCAAAAATCTTGACTACAGTTAAGGAAACACCATCTTAGGAGAAAGATAAGAGAGCCCCTGTTCCTTGGTTTCAAATTTCCGAGTACGGGATTTAGATCCCAGGGCAGAATTTAGAGAACAGTGATTTCTTTACATCTGAATTGATCGCCCCTGTTTGTAAAGCCCCTTTTCATGCTTTTGCTTATTTTCAGGTCAGGCATAATTATTTTTGTTTAATAGATCAGGAAATAGACTAAGTGTCCTTGAAAAGTTGTGCAATAGCAGACTGGCAAGTGAATAAAAATCTGCATATGTTGTAATACTGTTTAGGGAAAGGAATCATATGCTAAGTAATTTTTACAGAGTGGAAAACTGTTTACTAAAACTAGCGGTCATTCATTTAACTCCTTGGAAACCTGCATTGCTGATGGTGGTTCCGTTCTTGCAGAGCCTTTTATCTACTGTGCGCTGAGCACAGCACTGGGAGCTGAGATCGCAGTAGGAATCTCCTGGTCTGTTATTTCAGGCGCTTAAATCTGGACACAGGTAACACACTGCCAGCCCCGTTAGGCCCCCAGTCATGTTTTACTTGAATACTAGGGTGTTAACTTTTTTTTTTTTTAATGGATTGTCAGCATTTAAGAACCTGGAGATTTCACATAAAAAAAAAAATCTGGTGGCTGGCTTAGCTTAAAACTATATGAAGATCTGGTAAAACCACGCCTTGGGTTCCTGCTTAGGTGGCCTTTGGTGAGTGCTGTGTGCTGTCTAGACTGACACCATCCTTTTCTGGAACTCACATCTCTTTCACCTTGGAGAGCCCAGGTGTGCAAAGTGACCACTCAAGTCAGCAACTGTTACAAATCAGATGATGTTAGGGAGTGATAAAACGAGCAAGATGGACATTAGCCTAAAATGTAAAAGACACAAGTTGTTAGAAATCAACTGTATTCTCATAGAATCTAAGGTGAAATATTAAAATAAAGAATGCATCACATTGCCTGCAAAATATTCTTATTGCTTTGGCTGTTTACAAAATTTTTCCACGTAATTTGCTATTTCCACCACGACTTTGAGGAAAAGATGAGGCAGGAATTATTTATATTTTATTGATTAGAAAAATTGCATGTCTAAAATTGAAAGAAGTATCCTAGAAGCAAAGCCTGAGACAGGCATTCGAATGTAGGCAATTTCTTGAGCAAGGGCTCTTCAGGGAAGGGAAGGAGTGAAGCAGGAGAGGTAAGGTGAGTGGCTTGGCCTGGCCCCAGGTCGGAGGGTGCTCTGGAGCAGTAACCACACCACACAGCTGCCCTCTCAGGGCTCCAGGCACCAGCCTTTGGGACATTTATCAATCAGCCATTAACTGTGGCTTCCCCCCCCCCACTAACTTCCTGGGTGAGACTGGCTAGTCCAGGACAATTTTCCTAGAGGTGGGGGCCTATGTAAGTCTTCCACAACCTACACTCAGGGCGGCTGCTGGGGGAGAGTCAGCAGTCCACTAAAGGGGGTGTCTGAGGGGGCATCACAGCAGCACCTTTGAAAATACTGAGCACGCAGCTATTCACAGTGAGATTCAACTGCTAGCACTCTGCTCAGGCAGCGTTAACAGACAGATAGACACACATACAGGCCATATGCAATGTGTTTTGGGAGTTGGCAATTTCAAAATGTGCACCAGGGTTCCTTCTAAGACAAGAAAGCTCTCAGTTGACATTTTGAGAAATTGGGAAGAAATAAATGGTTTCACCTTTATAAAATCCAGTTTCACAGCATATTCTGTGCAAACTATGGAAATTGAAAATTAAAGTCTAAGATTTTATAAACTGATAGATAATATCATGTATATCTATATAATATACCTAATATCATATATACACATATATAGTATATATATACGTATGGATATATAGGATGTGTATGGATTTAAATATAGACATACGATGAGATTGTCAATGTTTGTCTGGGAAAAATATCTTGCCACAGAAAATGAAAAAGCTTTGTGTTCAAAGGATTTAGAAAATAAATTCTCCTTTGACAGAGCCTAGCCCCTTGGGATTTGTCATAAGAAGGAAGAAAGAATTGCCAAGAAATACCAAGTTGTCCTTCTGGCATATTCCTACTTTGTTCTGAAACAATTTGAGCTCAGAAGCACATTTCATCAGTATAGAAGTTATAGGTTTTGCTAAGTGTGACTAGAAGAGAAAAAATGAGATGTGGGGTTATATTTTTAACCTTAAGACAAATTTTAGATAGCATTCAATAGAACTTTTATTGAAAGATGCTAATTATAGCCTTCACAATTGATGGGACATTATTAATATTAGCAGTTGTGGCAAACCAGGGAGAAAATAAACAGGCAAAAGTCCAAGGTAAAATACAGTTTATTTCTTCCCAGATTTTTTTCCATAACACCTTCAAGATGCCATCCCAAAGCTATTATCATAACTGAATATTTTACATAATGGAAAGCACAGGCACCTCAGATCTTCTTTTGCATGACAAATGCTTAATTAGAAAAATAATAGGATGGAAATGAAATTGGTATTTACTATGACTGGAACAGAGAAGTGTCCCGGAGAAGAAAATTCAGTTTTAATTCACCAAAGGCAAAAAATAAATAAATAAATAAACAATAAATAAATAAAAAAGCACGCAAGAAAGAAAGGAATCATACATGATGAAGAATGGAAACAAATCAGAGACTAGTGTATTGCTTGTGCCTATAACTGGGATGGAACCTCTCTCTCTGTCTCTCTGTCTCTCTCTCTCTCTCTCTCTCACACACACACACACACACACACACACACACACATGAATGTGATATTAAAGTTACATTGAAGAAATCCTTTTTAATTGCTTGTGAAGAGTCAGGCCCTCTAAATGTTGCATTTCCAGCAGATTAGATAAAGTGTACACCAAATTAGTGTATCTTCCAATTCTGCACCGCATTAACAACCTAATTATAACTGTGAAATAATTCAGTGTGGAACCATATGCTAAAATATGGTAATTGCTCTTGTATGGTTTCTGAAGAGCTAGTTGTATTTTTCTGTGTCTCTTTGAGTTGCTGTGTGGCGGCTTATTTGTTGCCTTTGGCCAGTGAGTCAGAGGCCACAGGCTCTTCCTGGCCATGGTATATGAGAACTACATTAACGCCCCCACCCCCCTTGCGTTTATTTGCAGCTTCTCATTTCTTTAACAGGAATGCATTTTGTCATGCAAAAGCGGGCAGGGTTCCACACAAGCTGGACCCCTGAATCCTTTACCCATCTCATCTCTGCTTTTCCAAAGCAATCTATGATGTGCACAGGGTGTGCGTAATTTGTCAGAATTCTCTTTTGGGAACTTGTACAAAAAGTAGAAAGCCTTGAGTTATTTGCTAAAATGCCAAGCTATAGAATATTATATGCATTGGAGCTGATGTCATTAAGGTTACTCCACAGTTGTTTGTTCGATTTTGTGATTTCTTGTCTTTTCTTTTTTTTTAATTAAGGCTTTACCTTTTTGAGAAGTTTTCGGTTTATAACAAAACTAAGGGGAAAGTTCAGATATTTTCTATATACCTCTTGCCCTGCACATGTGTAGTTCCCCTATTAACATTATTCCTCTGAGTGGTACATTTTTAAACAAGGGTGAGCCTGCCCTGATACATCAAAGCACCCACATTCCAGTGTACATTCCAGTTCACTCTGGGGGTTGGACAAATACACAGTGACATATATCCATCACTACAGTATCATATCGCATATTTTCACTACCCTAAAAATCCTCTGCATGCTGCCTATTCATCCCCTTCACCTTGCCTGGTAACCACTGATTTTTTTACTGTCTCCATAGTTTTGCCTTTTCCAGAATGTCATATAGTTGGAATCATACACTATGTAGACTTCTTGGGTTGAATTCTTTTTTTAAAAAAGATTTTATTTGTTTATTCATGAGAGAGAGGCAGAGACACAGGAGGAGGGAGAAGCAAGCTCCCTGTGGGGAGCCTGATGTGGGACTTGATCCCGGACCCAGATCATAATCTGAGTCTAAGGCAGATGCTCAACCACTGAGCCAACCAGGCGCTCCTCAGGTTGCATTTTTTTACCTAGTAATAAGGATTTAAAGTTCCACCCTATTTTTTCATGGCTTGATAGCTCATTTCTTTTTAGCATTGAAGAATATTCCGTCTGGATGTGCCACAGTTTATTTCTCTGTTCACCTACTGAAAGACATTTTGGTTGCTTCCCAGTTTTGAGACTTATGAGTAAAGCTGTTATAAATAACCATGTGCAGGTTATGTTTACTTCTTAAATTTTTTACTTCTAGATCAAAGACAAATTATGACAACCAGATGAGAGAGGCTATTCAAATTATGAGCTAGGAATTTTGTTGCCTTCAAAATGCTATAGAGTGGATCTTCAACTGATGGGAATATCTCAGTTGTTTCTTTGTGTGTGCGCCCAGTTTCACCTGTCACCGTCCCACCAGGCTTTGGCTCAATTTTTTATTGGGAAAAGTATGAAGAAGGGGTCCATCTCTGCCTGTCTATATAAGTAACTATGAAATTGCACATAATAAACCTCTTGAGTTCTACTTCTCCCTCTTCTCCTAAGTTGTCTGAGGTATATACTGTTTGACATTTGTCACTTAGAGTTCTTAGAAGAACCAAGACAGAGGAGATGATTCTACATGTGAATCAACATACACAACAATGCACTTTGACAACCAGATGACTCATATCTCATGCTTGGTCAGAACATCCGTCCAGTTTTCTGTCCTACCTTTGAATGAGGGCAGCAACAAGGTTGCAATGAGCTGGACCATGGGTTTTATTAAAAGGTTGGGAAATCAGAAACTATTTCAATTCTTTCATTCATTGTTCCATTCAATATTTGTTTGCTAAGTATTACTGCTGTATAAGACTCTGGGAGTTGAAAACAACATGAGATGCAGTGTAGAATGTGGGAGCATAAGGTAACCCCAGACAGATTTGAAGATGTAACATCCAAAGGAACCCTGGAGGCTGAGCTGGAGGTGCAGTGTGGGAAGGAGAAGGTGTCTAAGGGGTGGAGCTTCATGAGAAAAGTACTGAAAGATCCCTTCCTTTGGGTTCCTATTGCTGATGCCCAAATTCAGGCCAACATCACTTCTTACCAGGACTACTGACTGACTACCATCTCCCTACCCCTTATTCTATGCCTGCAAAGCCATCCTCCTCACTATTGCCAGAAAGGTTTTTCCAAGACACAAATCAAGCAGCTCTCCTTTGCTTGGAGGCCTGTGGCCATGCGCATCAGCAAGGCCTCCACAAACTGACCATGCTTGCATCTCTCCATGCTTCACCCCACATTCATGTTCTGGCAAAAGTAGCTACTTGTATGCCCATCACACAGGACCACTTGGGATTCCTCCTTTTCTTAGCTTGCATTCAAGATTTGGGACTTAGCTGTCACACAGCTCTGGGTGTGACTGTGGGCTCTGCTGCTTCCAAGCTCTGTGACTGAGAAATTTTGACTTGTGAGCCTCAGTTTATAGAGTGGGGATGGTAATAGAATCTGTTTCACAGCAGCTGTGGGAATTAAATAATGATTGTACAGCACATGTCAAGTTCCTAGTCTGTAGTAAGTATTCGACATTTTTACCTATTCCTACTATATATATATATTTTTTTTTAATTTAAGACTTAGGCATAACCTCTTCAGGAACTTTTTCCCTGTTCTGCTTCCAATTTTATAGGCTTCTCTTTAGTGGTCCTCATTACCCTGGGTATAGCTCCTATTGTAGTGGACTCTAACCACTGCCCTGCACCTAAATTACTCTTTCAGACTGCGTACCTCATGGGGGCAGGGACTGTGCCATTCTTGGCCCCAGTGTCCAGCATTATGCTGAGCACTAAGCAGTACTCTGTTTGTGTTTGCGTCAAGTGGATACAGCCTTGAGAAGACAGCTGGCACAGGAAGGCACAGGCATGTGCTTTGCCTTGCAGAGGCATGTTCCTATAGCCACAGCCAGAAACCCAGGCCACCCAGGAGATGGAGTCACAGAGGATCAAGCACCCCGGTAAGTGACTAGGAGATAAGATGGCACAATCCATCAAGAGTCTAGACAAGATCAGAGCCCCGCGGTAGGACAAAGCTTCCTGAGGCACATCTCCTTCTGCTCCTTCCGGGGAGGCAGGCCCTGCAGGTTCATCCTCACTAGAGTTGGGAGCTGGGGCAGGAAGGAGGGCAATTTCTCACAACAGACGCTGAAAAAAAGAAATCCCAGAAAATCAGTAATGCCTTCTCTGCCCAATTAACATTTTCCTTTTATAATGAAAAATATTGTGGAAAGAAAGGATGTTTTCATTTTGGAAAGTTCCATGTTGGTGACCCACAGGGAAAGAGTCATTTCGGTTATGTGTCCTACATTCTGGCTTTGCGGTTCCAAATTTTGACTTGAAGAAAGAAAAAGATTCTGAGATGTCATGAACCATTGCAGGTGTTCTGGCTTAGCTGTAACCTCACAGAATAGGGCAGCAGGTTGAGAAAAGGAATGTGACCTCAGCAGAGATGAGCCTCCCTCCTGCTTAGGGGTCACAAAATTGATGTGCATCTTTTATGGACAGGCCTGGCTTGGGCATCTTTTTCCAAACGACCCACAAAAAACAAACAGAAAGTCAGACAGACAGAAAGGCAGGAAGTTCTGAGAGCTGCTTCACGGTTATTGTTACTAAGGAAACCAATTCTTTAGTATTCATGTGTTCAGCAGCCGGCCACTCTGAATCTCTGAGGCTGAGGCAGGATCACAGAATGGCATAAGGGGAGAAGAAGGAAGAAAACAGCCACACAGATAAATATGGAAGCTGTGTAAGAATATGTGGGTAATTTAGCCATCACCTGTGGTTTCTGGTGGCTTTAAAAATGAGATGATTGCCAACATCAAATGATTTAAAGAGTGATCAGGAGCACATCTTCCCGCTGCATTTATATAATCATATTCACATACTATCCACATAGTGGGAAGAAAAGCCTCTCAGGAGGGGACAAAGATTCTTGAGATCTGGTTCCATTTTTGAAAAAATCATCATTGTGTGAAAAGGGCCTCTGAAATTTATCTCTGTTATTCCTATTCTAAAGTGCTTTTCCCTAAGTATCCAAAGATGGAGGTGGCAAAAGTATTGCTAATGACCTCAAATTTTCTCTAGCAGAATATGGGAGCATTTACCATAGTTGCTGAGCACCGCTCCCCAAATATAAGGAAAGTCAATACCACAGAAGTCACAGTCCCAAAAAGCCACCCATAATCCTACTGACTGGCTTATGGGTGGCAAAGGCTTTAAGAATATGAAAGAGTAGTCAGGGAACATGGAACCCTGCATTGCTGACCAGACTGAGGTAGAAGACACCAGGGAGAGAGAGTACACTCCTTATCTCCACTCACCTGCAATCATCAACATGATGCTTAGTGAGTTTTGCAGTTGAGATTGTGGCCAACTAGCAGTTCTCCTAATGAGAATCCAGGCAAAAGGAGAGCCGAGAACTCTTTCTCTCATAGAGAAATAATATCAACGGAAATATTTCTTAAGTGAAAAACAGTGCCATGCCCCTTCATCTCTCATCTGTGTGGCACGGGAAAGCATGGGGTTGGGAGTGAATTCTAGGAACATTTTTTGGTTTAGAAATAAAAAGTATACACTGAACTAGATCATTATTAACATCTCAGTACAAGGTCATGTCTTTGGCATCCCATCCCATATCCAATAAGCCTTAATTGAGCACCATCTGCATTCAAAGCCCTCTGCTGGATGTGGTCCAAAATGTGAAAATGAGTATGACATGGCCTCAGGATTCAAAGAATGCACAATCTAATTGATGGAGAAAAGTGAAAAATGTAAGTCTGAGAAGATGACATCTTTCCTTAACATTCTTAAAAATTCATCATATGTCCTGAATTTCCTTGGCCCCTGTATGACTCTCCTTCATCTCTGTGGCCCCAGCCCACCACTCTCCTGACACTGGCATCTGCAACTTTCCATCCAGTTTCTTTCTGCTCTCAATGTTCAGATCTTCATTCAAAGGTCACTTCCTCTGGGAAGCTTCTCCTGATTCCCCAGCTCAGCCCCCTGTTGTATCATCTGATTGTACCCTCTTCATTAGACTACATTTCATGGAAGCGAAGGCCGAGGCAGCTTTTGCTCATCACTGAGTCCTCATGCCCATCACAGAGCCTGGTCCAGAGTTGGCTTCTGACAAATATTTCTTAAACAAATGAGTAGATGTTCATAATGAAATCAGTTAGAAGGTAAGAGAAACAAAACCTTGAAGCAGAGGGCCATTAAACAATGTGGCTGGGGGGGTGGTTGTTTCTCTCCCAAATGTTTGCTATGTATCAAGTGCCTGTACATGGAACGCTTGTGAAATAAATGAATGAATGAATGAATGAATGAATGATGAAAAAAATCACCTCCTGTTTTCTCTTTGTTTATACGATTATACTTTGCATAAATAGTAATGTTCCATAGTTTCTTTCTTTCTTTCTTTCTTTCTTTCTTTCTTTCTTTCTTTCTTCTTTCTTTCTTTCTTCTTTCTTTCTTTCTTCTTTCTTTCTTTCTTTCTTCTTTCTTTCTTTCTTTCTTTCTTTCTTTCTTTCTTCTTTCTTTCTTTCTTTTTCTTCTTTCTTCTTTCATTACAACCTCATGAAAAAATAGTTAAAAAATAACCAATAACCAGTCAGAAACCTAGATCTGGCTGACCAACACTTCCTTGCCATTTCCACCAAAAATAGATTCTGGCCTATAAGCCTCTGTAGCAAATCACTGGACAACTTCCATTTTTTTAAATTATTTATTTATTCATGAGACAGAGAGAGAGAGAGGCAGAGACACAGGCAGAGAGAGAAGCAGGCTCCAGACAGGGAGCCTGATGCAGGATGTGAACCCAGGAATCCGGGATCATGCCCTGAGCCAAAGGCAGACGCTCAACCACTGAGCCACCCAGGTGCCCCCAACTTTCATTTTCTAAGAAAGAACTCCTGACTGCTTTGGCTGTGAACTGATTTCAGAAGCTTCTCTCCCATATGTCCTTAGGGCTCATTCATTCATTGATTAGTTGACTCACATATTGATTTATTCAACACACATTTACTGAGTATCCACTGTAAACTAGTTGTTGAGCTGTGGTATCTACTATATACCAGGGAAAAAGACAGTCAAAGCCTCTTTCAGTTAAGTTGAGAAACTAGATCTATAAATAGATGATTCTACCCTAGCAGCAGACTTGGGAAACAGTGCCTTGAGCATCCAGTTCTTCCTTGTTTGTGGCACTGGTCAGACTCTTTATCCTAATTCCAATGGTTGTGAGCTCCACAAAGGCAAGCCTGCTTTTAGCTAACCCATCTTTGTATCTCTAACAACTAGCACTATCCCTGGCACATGGTGGGCTTTCAGTAAACATTTATCTATTGACTAATGGTTGCTAACATTTATTATATGACCTAAGACCTGTGTTCTGCATGTTAACATGCATTACCTCATTTAATCATCAACTTTTACTCTCATATAGTTGCTATGATTATTTCCATTTTACACATGAGGAAACTGAGGCACAGAGAAGCTTGACAAGAACACACAGCAAGTAAACCAACAACAACAAGAAGCTTGACAAGGACACACAGCAAGTAAACCAACAACAACAAGAAGCTTGACAAGGACACACAGCAAGTAAACCAACAGAGTCAGCATTCAACCTAGGGCTATCCAATAGATAACCATCATGTGCCCCTGTTTTTCTATTAGGCTGAACCCTAGGAAATTATTGATATTTGGCCCTTTGGGCCACAGAAATTGCAAATGAGTAAGTAGATAAATAATATAAATACTTACAACCTAATATAGGTAGATGAAATGAAGTAAATGGATGGTTATAGATAGGGTGCTGGGGAAGTAGAGCAGGGACAGACCATAGATAGCTTCCTGGGGCAGTTTTGCAGAATGGCCAGGGATCATTCAGCATTTCGTGTGGAAGGTGGGGAGGAGCAGGACACTTACACATGTTCTAATACAACATTTGTTTTGGGCTCACTATGTGCCAGACCTTGTGCTCATGCAGAGAGCAAGCAGAGCTTGGAGTCATGCAGAGAGGACAGTTATAATAAAATGAGGCATTAGTATGCTCTAGTTAAAATGCCTTAGAATAGAGAGAGAAAGCCTAAATGTGAGAGAGACTGAGAACAGGTCAGCAGTTTAATGGGAAGCAAAGGATTCCAGGCTGAGGAGCAAGATAAGAAGAAATAGGTGCCACTGGGAAGACCACCGAGGTCTGGACTGGACACAGAACACAAGAGAAACCAGGGGACAGTGTGCAGCAGAAGAGGGCATCCAATGATGTCCTCAGTTACATCATGGAGGAGGACCTGAAATGGGATGAATGGGCAGCTATGAGAGCACTTAAAGCTGTTTGGGGTGGAAATTGAGAGCCTGAGTCTCACAGAAGCAGTGGAAATACTGACACTCAAGGCCAATGAAGTTTAGAGCAAACCCTGAGAATTATTAGTTACTCTAGGTATTCTGTGAGACACGGGCATTCCCATTTAACTGGCTTAAAGCTCTAGAAAGACTTAACTATTTTTCTACAGAAAGAACCTGCATGCCAGCTGTTTATTTGTGCTAGGTTCCCTCTTTCCAACCCTTCTTTATATGTGTTTAAATTCAGTTGAGGTTCCCTGGCTGCTAGAAGTTGCTTGTTTTAACACTTATGTTCATGGAGGTTTTAATCAAAGATTATGGAACTCCATTTCTTCTAAATCTAGATCTGTTTCTCAGTTCCACATGTCTCCTTGAATAGTGTCAAGAACCTCAATTTTAGCTCTTAATGTTTGCAGTATGATTCCTGAATTGACTGCCTCATGTTTCTTCTGTTCTATCTCTTATGGTAGCCATAGACCAACCTTGTTTCTCACTGGCACTAAAACAGATGTAAACACCCCAGGTGCCAGGGAAAATATCATGGAGCCTGTTCAGTGTCATGATACAGATCTGTAAAACCCCCTGATATGTCCAGTGCAATGAGAGCTGTTAATAATTATAGAAGATATCCAGATTTGGATTTTATTTTTTATTTTTAAATATTTTATTTATTTATTTGAGAGAGAGAGAGAGCACACGCACATGCATAAGAGAGCTTTGTGGGCACAGAAGGTGAGGGAGAGTCTGCCCAAGCAGATCTGTGTTGAGCACAGAGCCCAACATGGGTTTCAATCCCATGACCCTAAGATCTCAACCTGAGCAGAAACCAAGAGTTGGATCCTCAGCCAACTGTACCACCCAGGTACCTCTATGGATTTGGATTTTAAAAATCAAACACAAAAAGTGTTTTTAAATAGAACAGGCTAACTTCTAGATATATCTTAGAAAGTATGTTACATATACTTAGTGAAGAATAATTAAACTTGACCAAGGATTGTCATAAACAGAAAAATATTAAAACATTAAGACAATTTAGTAAAAGGCCCCGTTCTGGTTAAGTGCATGATTGAAGATTCAAATACATTCTTTGGGATTCTCTGTTCAAAAGTAGGGCTTGGCTGTTGGGCTTTCCCTGGCTAAAATTAAGGCAATCTATTAGCCTGGCCACCTCGTAAGGTCATGGACAAACTTTTTGGGTAGAAGTGACCGGCCCATCAATCTCATCTGCCATCCCTGGAGGCTGAGCAGAAAGGAAGTTGTAGGGTTGCTAATTGGTAACTTTATCCCAGCATTAGCTTTCTATTGCTATTGTAATTCCCACAATCTTAGCCAACAAAATCAACCCCCACTAAAACAATGAAGCATCTTTACTTCCTGAAGGTGAATCTAAAAAGCACCCTAGTGGGAAATAGTCACCTCTAATGTCCCATTCACCACAAAAGGCAGCAGTGCTGGGAATCCTCTAAGAGAACGCAATGAAGATTGATGTTGCCATCTGTGTGGTAGATTTAAATGTTTATGTCCCCCATAGCTGTAGGGTTTTGGCAGCACTGTTGTTGATACCCAAGAAGGAAAGATGTAATTAAAGTTAAGAGACTAAGAGCTAGAAGTTGATTTGATTCAATATATCCTGTCATCATAGCTTGCTGCTTCTCTTTCTCTTTCTCTGTTCTGCCACAGTTGCTGACTTTTCTTCCCTTACTCACCTGGTCTATAGCAAATCAATGGTCTTTGAGGTTTACCTTAGCTGAGTCTCTGTCAAAACTTCCTAGAGGAATGCCTAGGTGGTGCAGTCAGTTGATGTCCAACTCTTGGTTTCTGCTCAGATCCTAATCTTGGGGTTACAGGATCAAGCACTGAGTTGGGCTCCGCATGAAGTCTGCTTGAGACTCTCTCCTTTTCCCTCTCCCCCTTCCCACTCCTCACTCTCTCTCTCAAAAATAAATAAATCAGTAAAAAAAAAAAACAACTTCCTAGATTTCCAACAACACATGTTAACAGTGGGAAAGAAGAAGTGAACACATGGTGGCATGGAGGGAATTCCCTGGAACAATAGATAGAAACTTAACATTCAAAACAACAAAGACACCATTAAAAAACCTTTGAATGAAAATTCCCCTCACAGCTTCCTCCTAAGGTTTGGGGATTTCAACCATTTCTCTTTTTTGCTTCCTAGTACAGTAACCTTTGGATTACTGAAAGATCTTTTTACATTTTCTGCACAATTTATTTTAATATAAATTATTCACTGAATAAAAAATGTATACAAAAATCTCTACGTTTTTTCCTCTGGAGTAACTCACTGTCCCTAAGGATGTGAACAATGGGATTTGTGTTTGAGTAAGTTGTTAAAAATAAGTCTAAAGCTTTAGGAATGGCTCACATGTGACTCAGTTATTTTAAAAAATAAATAAATAAAGCCTGGGGAGAGTAGGGGGCAGAGGGAGAATGGTTTAAGAAGGAAAAGAACAAGCAATTCATTTTCATGAATTGCAAGACAGGGTCTAAATATAGAAAAGAAGACTCCAGTCTTCTCTGAGGGTTGAACATAACTCCTTTGCACTGCCCCCTCATATGCCCATATATATACTTTCATTTGTCAGTCTGCAAAGAAAAATCTCTGCACCCCTACAATTTCTCTCCACTTAGAAAATTGATTGCAAACTATTTTAGCTAGGGCTACAACACTTCCATTCCACACAGTCAAAATCTTGTAGAAAAGAGATTCTGTTGCCTTAAATGAAGTGGGTTCAAAAACTGGATTGCCTGTCCCAAAAGCTGTTATTTAGTCTCCTGGGAGGCATTTAAAGCTGGGCAATTGCTTATTTAATCCTTTGGCACAACAGGGTTTTAAAAAATTAGTATGAGAAAGCTACTTACTCAGGCTAAATCAAATCCAAGCATTAGGGAGTCTTAGAGGCTAGAGATGGAGAGGGTGCTGGCTTGTTGACTACTTGAGGAGAGTTTTTTCCTCCGGAACAGTGGCTGCTTGGCTTTGGGAAGCAGGAAGCAAAAGAAGGACAAGAACAAAACTCTGTATAACACATGGTTTCCTGTGAGGCAAGTAGGACTCCAGGCAGTCATCTCCAGATACAGAGGCAATAGGGTAAGACCGTTTCCCAAGTGCTTATGTGGGATAGCATTCAGTTGCAGATACTTTTATTTTTTTTTAATTTTTATTTATTTATGATAGTCACAGAGACAGAGAGAGAGAGAGAGAGAGAGGCAGAGACATAGGCAGAGGGAGAAGCAGGCTCCATGCACCGGAAGCCCGACGTGGGATTTGATCCCGGGTCTTCAGGATCGCACCCTGGGCCAAAGGCAGGCGCCAAACCGCTGCGCCACCCAGGGATCCCAGTTGCAGATACTTTTAAAAACAGAAATGTAACTCCCAGAATTCCAAGAAAATCACAGTCTTGGATTTTCTTCCAGTTGACCAAACTCATCCTGACTAGCTGGCAAGCACACTCACTAGGACAGTGCCTCTATGTTGTTTAACTCCAGAGATGCAGTAGTTTTAAAACAGGTCTGCAAATGATTTGAAACATCTCCCATCAAGAAGTGGGGTCTAATTCCCTCTCTTTAAATATTGGGCTGGCCTTAGTGACTTGCTTCTAATTAAGCATAGGTAGCAGGAGCGATTCTATGTGGCTTTCAAGGCCAATTCATAAAAGGTGATACGGCATCTACTGGCTTTATCTCTTGATGTATATTCCCTTGGAGCAGGGATACCTCCACACTAGAGAGCCCACAGAGAGGAACCACAGAGATCCAGCAGTCCCAGCCCTAGCCATGCAAGTCTTCCCAGACCATGGGCCAAATATGTGAACAAAGCAGTCTTTGAGCTGGCCCTAAACCCAGTAATATCTGAAACCTTGGGCCAGAACCATCCAAACAGGCTGATCCTGAAAGCTGGATCAACAGAAACAATGGAAAACAAAACAAGCAAATGTTGTTTTTAGGCCATTGATTTTGAGGGTGACTTGTTTCACAGCAATAGATCAGTGGAAATTTTGGGGTACCTAGAGGCAAGGCATTACCATAATGGAAGTGCAAACATGTGGCAGTGGTTTGGGACCGGGGAGGAGGGTGGAGATTAGAGGAGCTTTGGGGAGGCTGAGGGGAAAGAAGTAAAGGAGAGTCAGGAGAGTATTGGCAGCTAGAGGAGAAGGACCCCTGGTTCTGAAGTGTTGGCAGTATTTCCACCAGGGGTAACATGGAAAATAGAAAACAGACCTAATGGACTCATGGCCCAGTGATGAAGGCACAGCGATGAAGGTGTCTCCCGATCCTTCTAACTGCCGTAAAATATGAGAGGAGAGAGCTGAAGTTAAACAAACAAACAAACCAAACCAAAAACCAGTGTTAAATAAAAGAGCCAAGACTTTAGGGGTTCAATAAATAAAATGATTTTTCACTTTTATACTTTCCAGATGGCAGATGAAGCTAAAATTAATATATAATTTCTAAAGATGAAGGTAGCGATGTGACTCAAGACTCCTTTGTTGAGACCTCACACAGTTTAAGGTAGTGCCTTACAGATTCTTTCAAACAGCCAAAAGTCCCTCTAAAGATCTTAAGAACATATCTTTTAGGTGTCTCCATTAACAGAAATGTTTCTAAAAATCTTAAGGGCACAGTCCCTTGGTCCACCTGAGAGGGGGCCTAAGGTAGAGAAAAGTTTACCTCAGTGAGATTTGTGGATGCGTTTTTTGTCTAATGGAGTAAAGCTCAGTAAGACTGAGGGGGAAACAAAACCTGAAAGACATTTGTACTAATGAAAACATTGCCAGCTCAGGCTAAAAAGGGACAGAGGAAGTTTAAAATGAAAAGAGGATTTTGGGTTCCTAAAATTCTTTGGAAAAAAAGCAGGCTGAGAAAACTGCTCAGCTATCAAGGCGGGGTACATATTTGGGGTGCCTGGATGGTTCAGTCGGTTAAGTGTCCGACTCTTGATTTCGGCTCAGGTCATGATCTCAGGCTCAAGGGATCCTGCCCTGCGTAGGGGGTTCTGTGCTCAGCGGGGAGTCTGCTTTTCTTCCTCTCTCTCTGTTCCTCCCCCTGCTCTCTTTCTCTCTCTCTCTCTCAAATAAATAGATCTTTTAAAAATTGGTGTACATTTTCTAGAACATAAAGGATAAGTTAGATGGAGGAACCAATAGTCCAGAGAAAGGAATCAAGTGCCATGAAGAATCATTCCTACTCAGCTCTAATCAAGGAATTGGGTTAACCAGTGCCCTGGGTGGATTTCAGAATTGCTACAGACTGATCACCTGATTGTCACAGAGTACTGCAATGTCTCTAGTGGCTATCCTATGCTTATCTTAGCAAAGTATGTTGGGGTCGGGGTGGGCAATAATAACTTCACACTTTTGTTCACAGATCTTCAGATCAAAAACAGTATTCAGGAGGTTATAATTGAGGATCTGCACCTACAGAGCAGCACCTGAACCTGATTTGGATGATGGGCAGCTAGACCTTGAACCTGAAATGGATGCCATCCAGATGAGCTATCTGGGGGTTTTAGGAGGGGGCAAGTGCATTTGCATGTGGGATCGATATAAATAACTTCTGGCTGGAGGGCCAGATTGTTATGGTTTTAAAACATGCCCATAATTTTTTGGTATTTTTTCCATTGAAAGGTGGAATCTAATTCTCCTGCTTGTAAATATAGGCTGACCTTAGTGACTCACTTCAACAAATAGAATACTAGGTCATAAAAAAGCAACACAGCTTCCACCTGATTCTCTTGGTCCATGTGGTTTGGGGTCCCGAGCCATCAGATAAAATGTCCAGCTAATCTAAGCCTCATTCTTAGGAAGTCCTGCAGAGAACCCACATGAAGTTAGTGGTGCTCTCTTCTAGCTGTTTCAGTTCCCAGCTCTTTGAGTCCTTCCAGCTGTGGCACCAGACCAGGCTAAGCCACCATCTGACTACAACCTCATGAGAAATTGCAAGCCAGAACCACTCAGCCAAACTACTCCTGAACTCCTGCCCATAGAAATTGTGAGAGATGATAAATGACTGTTGTTTGGAAACACTAAATTTGGGGGAAATTTGTTATATGGCAATACATAATTGGAACAAGGAGGACACCAGTCACATTTCATTCTCTGTGAATGGGAATCCTTGGAGTTCTTCAGCAAGGTGGTATCATAGGAGTCTGTGCAGACCCAGTTGGAAGTGTTGACCAGCATCTCCAGGCTTTGCCCAGATTACTTTGTTCTGAGCTTTTCTCTCCTTTTCCCTGGTTTTCTACTTTCATTTGACTCCATGTCTTAACTTCATCTGAGACTAAGCTTCAAGGCTAGTCCCTAAATACCGGTGCCCTGACTTTGCTAACCTATTTGGGCATTCTAGTCTAGGTCACCCTGGGAATTCCCCTTAGTACCACCCTGAGATCAATTCTAGCACATCTGTACCTGACAAGACAGGGAACATGGAGGTCCCTTCTCATCCCATCCCAGATTCTCTTTGTATTGCAGGGAAGGTGGGAGACACACACACCCAAGATCTGCTTCTGTCCCATGCAAACAGCTGCCTGTCTACCCCGCAGTATGGGACAAGCCTTTCCTCTAGGCTTCTGCCCAACCGGGTCACTAATGATAGGACCTTTGTCAGCAGCCAATGTCCTCCACACAAAGACAGCAATATTTTAGTCAAAATGCACCTGTACTCTTGGGGTCTGTTTACTGACCCCACAAAATGAGATGAACAAAAATAGCATGATTCTAATAATAAGCTTATGAATAAACTTGGTCATGAAATGGCATGGGATGAATAGTAACGGGAATCCTTAAATGACATTTGTAGAGAACCATGTTTGTTTTTCAATCTTGGTAAAACCTGAAAGCATGCAACCTCACCTGGATGTTAATAACTAACAGCAGAAAAAAAAAATACTACCGTGAATTCTCTGGTATGTTTGGCAGACAACTGGCACAGAAACCGACGGGTAATTTAGCCCCCTCCCTCAGGGTGTGGCTCTCTTCTGGAGTCAATAAGACAAGCATATCAGAACACATACTGTAATTCTGGCATCCACATGAGAGGTACCGATTCAGTAATGCTCCCGCTACCTCACAGAACATGGGAAACAATTGGGAATTCCATTTCTTATTTTGCCTTGTGAAGACATAGGAAAGAACTTGCCAATAGGCTCCCCTCAAACTGAGTGTGTCTCAAAGGATTTGCTTTGAATAGAATCTGCAGGTGGAGAGGGTGGAGGGAAAAATCTGAGACAAATGAACAGACTGGTTAGAAGGTTATACACTGAAACTTCCATCCAGGTTCACTGTCAAGGCTGACCGATAGAAACCTCTGAGGAGATTTTATAAGGTACACACACCTAAACTGGCACCTCGGAGACTGGGATTCAGTAGGAATGTTTAGAAAGCTCCCCAGGTGATTTTGGCAGTCAGCCAGGTGTAGGAACCCTTCTTCTGTGATCTCCTGAAGACAACAAGAGATTGCTCCTCTCTGGTTTCACTTTCTCCCATAAGAGCTAGGCAGTGCTTTGTGTTCCGTCACACATAGTACACATGTAGGATGTTCATGTTGTCTATGGGATTCTAAGCACTTTCTTAGGAAGGTAAACTATATTCCATTCTACTCTTGTTTAATCTTTATTATCCTTTAATTACTGATTTAGTAAAAATTTGTTAAATACTGGGCCTTGGTCACCATTGTCAGTCATGAGGATAAAGAGATCAAAAAGAAGACTTGTATGGTTTCTATTTTCAAAGTGATGCAGGGACTTGGAGGAATTGTTCTGAGGGGAGTATTGGGATGTTTTGTACGAGACTTTTTGAACGGGGTCTAAGGATTAACAGGAATGTGGCTGCTAGAAAAACAGGAAAAGGCATTCTAATCATAGGGGACAATATCTGCAAAAGAATAGGGCATAAGAGGTTCTGGAATATCCAGGGATCAGTGGGAAGTTCAGCATGTGCAGGTGGGATATGTGCCCATGAAGAGTGGGAGATGAACCTGGAAGGAAAATGGCCAAGAGGCAGGGGTGTGCTGGGAAACCAGCTCCCCCAAAAAGGAAAAACATATATAGAGAAAAAAGGACCTGATTTGTACAGTTTGCCCATTTCTGTGGTGTACATATTCCCATCTGATTTCAAGTTATCAGTGATTTAAGAACTGACTCACAAAATTCCTGCGAACTGGTACCAGCTGGTTGCAGTACATGACTGATAGGAGGCCAGATCCTTTAATTCGAAGAGATAGACTAAAACAACTTTTTGCCTTTTTGTCACAATGGTTTGACCTCACATTATGAAGCCCACCTCTACGGCTTTGGAGTAGAGTGGGTCAATGAAATGCACAAGGAAACTGAAAATCCATCAGAACTATTTCTTAGGCTCTTGTCACCCTTCAGCACTACCCTGAAATCCAGGCAAGAGGGGCTCCTGTTCTGGTTCACATTTTAAAGGGTCTGGCTCTGATGTTCTGCAGCATACCACCCCTCCCTACCCTCTACTCCAGAAAGAGGGAGTCATGCAGTCATGCCCAACAGGAACCTACCTCCCCCACTTTGACTCCGTATATTCTAGATGTCTGGGACTCTGGAATTCTCTCTGTATATGGAGTCTTCCCCTAAAGCACCTTCCCTGAGGATAGGCCCCTGGTTCCCAAGGGTTGGCCAAGGAGGTGCGTTTGCCAAGGGTAGGACTGAGTATGCATGTGGGGGCTAGAGTGTTGATACACATGCATATGTAGCCCCTAACTCTGGCTCCATACCCCTAGAGCTAGGAGTGGGAGGTGAAAAGCAGGAAAGATGGCTTAAATCGGGCTATGTGCTGACCCCCTTTGGCGAAGATCTTTGAGAAGTCTAGTAATTCTAAGTGCAACCCTGGCTTTGTAGGTTATTATTAAGACATAATGGTAAGAGAGGAGAATATATTTGACATTTAGTTAGTTAGATTTATATTTTTAAATATTGAGATATAAGGTACGGGCCTCCATTTTGACTCTACCCTTGGGCCCAGCTAATGTCAGGGGTGGCCCTTGCCTCTACCATTACTAGGACTATATTCTAAGCCAAGGTAAGCAAGCAACAGACCCCAGGCAAATTCTTGCCCATTGTATGTTTTTATATAGGCTGTGAGCTAAAATTGGTTTTCCATTTACAAATAGTGTTTAAAAATCAAAAGAAAAATATTTCATGATATGTGAAAATTGTGTGCAATTCCAACTTCAGTACCCATGAATCGTGTGATTGGCACACAGCCAAACCCATTCATGTGTGTATTGTGCATGGCCACTTTCATGCTATGACAGCAGAGTGAGTAGTTGTAACAGAGACTGTATGGCTTGGAAAGCTGAATATACTTACTATCTGGCCCTTAACAGGAAAAGTTTGCCTACCCTTCCCCTAGGAAGGAAGGAAGAAGGAAGGGAGGGAAGGAAGGAAAGAGTCTAGCAGTTCTCTCCTAGGTCTGCTCAGTAGAGCCACCTGTTGAGCTCCCCAAACAGACCAATGCCAGGGCCCCATTCTTAATATTTTAGGATGAACTGGTCTGGAGTTGGGGTGTTTTTTTAAGACATGTCCATGATTCTAATGAGAGCCAGGGCCGTGAGTCACCCAGCTAAGAGAATGCATACACGAAGGTCAGAATTCCCCAAATGTGAATAAGGCTGTGGGATTTGTACCTGCTTTCCCCGAGGATCTGAGTGGATTTTTCCCTTTCTCTGAGGACACAAGGTCCCCAGTCACCTGAGTCGGCAGAAGGAGAAGCGAGGGAGAAGGATCATTGTTTCACACCATGGTATGGTGTATTAAGTCAAGTTTCATTTCTACTTCTTGAAATCCTTGAACTGTGGGTTCAAACACGTGTCTCTGGGCGAGCCCAGCATTGTGTGCATCCGTCAGGCAGGCCCACCTTGGACTACAGTTGCACACCCTTCGCAGGGCCCCCTGCTGGGTCACTTCTCAGGATGTACTCCAATAGGGGACCCTTACCCCATCTTTGCAGCGTGCCCTCCATAATTATTGGTGGTCTCACAGGGAAGGAGAAAAAAGACAACTCTATCAGAATCCCATTCTCCACCAGCACAGTCAGCACTGTTGGCAGAGGCTGGCTCTGGGGCTGCAAGGCTGCTCCGAGCTATTATTGTGCCTGGCTCTCTCTCAGCATGACTCGAGGCAGACAATATAGTACACCGAGAGCATGGGGGATGAACAGTAAATACGAGGCCTGGATTTTTTTAATCTTGTCAGTTTTCCCCTGATTTGTGTCCTTTATCCTCGCCCCCTCTGCTGTATAAGCTTCTAGAAGCTAATGCCCATAACGCCACCACCCACTGGTAGCAGCAGGCTGCTGGGCCACTGTGGGGTTCTCATTGCGGAGATTGACAATGCCCACCATTATTCAGCGACTGTACGTGTTAACCTAGTGGCACAGGGTTGCTCCAACACCTTCCCCTCTGGTTTCTCTTTACTCTGGGGGCCAACAGCAACTCTAGGAGTGCCGCCCTCCCAACTCTGCTTGTCTCAGCCAGCGCACATCACATCCTCTGCCCTGGCAGAGCTGGAATAACTCTGCTGAAAAGGAAGAGGATGTTGGGCAATTATGGAGCTGAGAGATGACTGTCATCTCGACTGCCACATTTAAAACGTTAAAAATATTTCTCAAAGCGATTTCTTTGGCCTCTTGTAGATACCAGCCCTCTTTCTCCTTCTTTCTTTTATTAAGAGCTCATAGGATTAAATCACACAGTGAGGCTCTAAAATGTGAGCCCACCGCTGAGGCTTGTGGAAATGACCTCCACCGTGGGCACATGTGCTACTGTAGCTGTTGGGAATAGGAAGGTGGAAGGTGGCATGCATTCTGCTGCCTTGAAACAACTCCCAGAAACAAGTTATTCTTTTGACATCTCTATAATTCGAATGTTTCCAGGGTGATTTATGGCTCCCATTGAACTGAGAAATTTGCTTATTATCTCATTATCTCTGCCTTGGCTACCACGACGTCAGCCTTTACCCAATCTCCTGTCTCAGAATCCACTGGTGGTGGCAGGACCATGCGAAAATGCACGTGCCCTTGGCATAGATGATTTGAGGCTTTAGGGGAAACAGCTTGGCAGTTGGGCAGCTGAAGATGTGGCGGCTCTCATGAGCTTTTCTGCAATGGAATGTGCATCAGTGGGAACACTTACATTTGGTTTTGTGAGAATGTTAAGCTAGAGAAGGGCTTATAAACTCTGAAATTTTCAAGAATGTTAAGCTTGTGAAGGGCTTATAAACTCAGCTGCAGGAGAGGTGTGAGGGATCACCTGAGGTGGCTGCTGCTGGTGAGTGAGTTCTTTCCAGGGGGAAGCCAGGGGTCTGGAGTCACCCTAACATAAGACCTGGACCGTAATTTTTGCCTGCAAGGGTATGCATTTTTTAAACAAGATTTATTTATTTATTTATTTGAGAGAGAGGGTACAAGAGAGCTCAGGAGCTGGTGGAGGTTGGGGGGATGGAGGTGGGGGCAGAGAGGTGGGAAGAGAGAATCTCAAGCAGACTCCCTGCTGAGGGTAGTGCCCTACAAAGGGCTCAAGTCACGACCCTGAAATCATGACCTAAGCTGAAATCAAGAGTCAGACACTTGCTGAGTGACTGACTGAGCCACCCAGGTGCCCCTTCAAGGGTGAGCATTTTAAAAATCACCAAATAGTGTACCTATAAATTAATAAGTGTACCTGACACAAACACTAGTAGCAATTTATGAAATCATGGGGGGCTTTGTTTGCAGGTGTGAAGCTGACAGATCCGACAAGGAGGAGGAGGTGATGACAGAAATGTGACTGAGGCAGCACTGCCGACCCAAGTGTGGGCTGCCAACAGTGCCCTGCCTGGTCAGGCACAGGCACTTGCTAGGTGGTGTTCAGGGAAGTGTGCTCAGCTCAGGGAAGGATGCTTCTGGCAGTATGTGGACATGTTGAAGCTTTGATTTGGATTCAGTGGAGGGTAACCTACTCACCTCATCTTAGAACATGTATAGAATAATTATGAAAGAGACAATAAAACATAAGTAGGATTGTCATTAAACAAAACCAGATCAGGTCAGAGGCCTGGAACGTGTGGTGGACGTCATTAAGGAGCTTGTGGAATTGTGATCCTGAAGCTCACAGACTTGTTTTATGTAGCCTCTACATCTTTACTCAAGTCTGACAAAAAAGGGAGGGTTTGGGGTGCCTGGCTGGCTTAGTGGATAGAACATGCAACTCTTGATCTTAGGGTTGTAGTTTCCAGTCTCACATTGAGTGTAGAGATTACTTAAAAAGTAAAATCTTAAAAAAGAAAAGGGAGGGCTTAACAGATTCCTGGAACATTCCAGCTAACTCCCTCCCATATCCAAGAGCCGAATGTGTTTGCTTTCTTATTTCACTCTAAAAATGACTGTGTCTCATAGTTTTTAAGACAATGTTTCTTTGACACTATATGGTGTTATCTGGCACCTACCAAGAAGACGTAGCAAGAAAATGTACAGAGATTCTGCTATACTTTATTCCATATCATGTTACAAGAAAACAACAGTGACAGCTGACAAACCATTACATCTTTCATAATACAGACAAATTACACTTGGTAACAAATATGCAACATGTATTATTCCATTCTCCTTACTATGTTTCATTTTGGAGTATAATAGTTTTCTGAATGATGCTAACACATTTCTTAGGTACCGACCCTCTGCTACAAAGTACACATCTCAGTGTATCATACAAAAAAAGACAAAAGAAAAATTAAAAAAAAAATCCACTCCTCACTAGAGAATGTAGATTTTGTATGTGCCTCTAAAAATATGCTGCTTAGAAAGGGGAATGAAAATAAGAGATTGCTTATTTTACTTGAGACATTTTTTTTTGTTTTGTTTTTGGTATATGAGAAAATTGCAAGGCAGTAACATATGTGGTTTCCTCTGCCTATAAGCCAGTAAGAGAGATAGAAGTTATGTGTAATTATGCAGCATATTCCTATGTATAGGGGCCAGGCAATAATCTACCCCAGTATGTACAACCTAAACATCCTCTTGTGTAACAAAGATTACAAAGCCAGTAAGTACAATTCACAGATGAGTATCTTATATAGACACATAACCTAGAGTATTAGTTACACTGGCTGTCATGTACACACTGAGGGGAGGATACCCAGAGGTCTTACTTTGTCTGCAAACCTGGAGGCTTCCCTGGAAACTTCTTATCACTCCTGGGAGGTAGAAATAGCTTCTCACCCTTGTGTCAGTGGAGGGACAGCCACCCCTGCCTTATGCCCCCTGTTTTGTTTTTGTTTCCTATTTGAGCACGCAGAATATTTTTTCATGTCTTATGTGTCCTGCATTTTTAAGTCAACCAAACTGTTCCTTTAAGAAAATGGAAATTAGGTCCCAAATTTTCTTTCAGAATACTGTGTGTTCACTGATGTTGCATTGATACCATCATCATCTAATGAGTTCCTAATATTCCAGCTGTATGAATTCAGGCTAGTACTTCATATAAAAATAATCTCACAAAACATTCCAGTGCTTTCTCAATAGAATAATAAATCTGCTAATGAGCACATCCTGTAATGATTTTCATGGCTGCCCTCTGTGGGAGGGGGTGGGGGGAGAAGAGAAGGGAGGATGGATTGCCTATAAGAGGAGGGGGGAGAGAGACGAACCAAACTTTGGATTTCTTATATCAATGACAAGGATAGGGAACTACAAATCTCCTACTACATGAGACCTTTTGAGACACATGTCTGTGTAAAAAACAGATTTCCTTCCACACTGAGTAGCATTATGTTTGATTTCCCGAGAGAAGCTGCCTATGACAGGGGCATATATCTCTGAATGACCCTAACATTCCTAATCCAAGTCTTTTAATAGTAAATATTTTCAAATGTAAACTTAGAAAGCTTATTAAATAGCAAGATTTAATCATCAGCTGCTCTTGGTTGAAAGTTAGTAAAATACAAAAGTTATGCCTCTCCCCCAAATAAATAATTCAAAACAAATCACAGGCAAAGCTGCTCTTGATTGCATGTTTAAGCACACATTAAAATACTGCTAAAGACTTCCAATGGGTTGGAATGTCCGAGAGAGAAGAATGGGAAAGCCTTCTAGGTAGCAAACAGTAAACACTCTGGCCTCCGGTAACTTTTGCTGTCTTTAAAATCAATTAGTAAATAATTCGTTGCTTTGCACCTAGGAGCTTTCCACAAATGCTACTTGTGCATGGGATGGATTGTGACCTTGACATATTTATTCACTCCCCACTCCAGGGAAGGTCCGCTTGTAATGCTTACAAGTTCTGGGTCCAATTATCTAAGAATACTGGCTTTGACTACAGACAAGCTTTTCCCTCATGTGACTCTCAGAGAATGTCTGTGTCAAACTGGCTCAAAATTCCTAGTCTTGATCCTAAAAAGTGCAACGCATTTCACGTTCTCAGTCTCCCCTTCTTTCTGACCAATAAGAAAATGTAAAACAGTGTACATGACAGTATTTCCATAGGAACTGGTGTTCTGAGGAGCTAGGTTTCGTGCTTTGGATGGAGTTCCCTAACTGCCCCCTTGGCCTCAGTATTATTTGGGGTTGCGCAGCGAGGCCGGCCCCACTGGGAGAAGGCCTGCATCAGGCAGTTCTCCATCCCCATCAAAGCACAGTGTGTGCCCAGTACCCTTTTCCCTCCTGGTCACATACGCCCCTTCATCCTTCAAGGGGCCGCATCTTCTCAATAAGGGAAGCTGGGCCTTTCTTTCTCCCTTGCCATCTTGGAAAGCAAGACTCTTGCATTGTTTGTACAATCTACATTCGACCATTTTTTTTCCCCAGGAGACCAAAGTCAAGGTCCCCAATGATGTCTTCCAATCAGTTTGGAATGTTTTAAAAAGTGTAGTTTAAAGGTGCTTTGGTGTAAATGAGCAATTTTTAAACTCTGGATAACTTTGTAAAACACTTTTTTAAATGGTAACTAGCCAAGATGGCTTTCAGGGCTCATCCAGCAGATATAATTCTTTTGTACCCGAGTTTTAAGCATTCTGTTCCTCATTCTTTTCTCTTCCATTTAGAAAACACTCCTGAAGCATAACAGAATGGATGGAAAATATAAGATGTTGACAAGACCCAGAAAACATGTAAAAAGTTACCTCAATTTCCAGAGGTTGAAAAGGAAGCAATTATCCTTGTCTTTGTTCTTAATTCTTGATATTTCTTTACTTCCAACCTACTTGGAAAACAGTCATGCTATGTGGCTTGAGAATGCTAAGCAGATTCCGATATCCTATATACATGTGCAGTTATTTCCAAGAAAAAAACCATATTTGCAAAAGTCCTCAAAAAGTAAGCGACAAGTGGGGCCCCACATCCTGGGACCAAGTTGTCAAGTCAGTCTGAGAACAGGGGTTTGCTTTAGTTAAAAATTTCCTTCCTTGTGGTTGCAAAATGTGCACTGCTCTCAAAGAAAACACACATTGTTTTATGCCACTATGTGGCTTTCAAGTATAGACATTACTAAAGAAGTGTGAACACCAAATGTGTTGTCTTAATGTATTTAAGACATGGCTGGTGAAAGCATAAAAACCTTTACAGAGATGCTGCGCTGCAGAGGGAAATCAAACAAAATCAAACACAAAAGACTGAAAAGAATACATGCCATGTATCAGTAAGCAAAGCTTAATCTTCACATAGTTCTTGGAAATCACAAGGTATCCAAATGCGTGCAAGGTTTTAAATAAATTGCAGAGAAAACAGGGTCTTGCCAGCTTCAATTTTCTTGTAAGTGAAATCCACCGCAGGGAGGGGAAGGAAACCGATCCGTGATTCCCTTCGTATTATTGGCCACTTCATTAATGTTTTTTTTTTTCTTCCCAGAATGATGACAACTTAATCCTGGAAGGAGGAAAAGAGAAAATTGCTATATGTAAAAACAAAACAAAACAAAACAAAAAAACCAAAAAACAAAAAAAATAAAAATAAACCAACTTTACATCATTCATTTTTTCTAAATTACATGAGACATCAAAATTGGTCAGGCCAAAGTGGGCCTATCCGTTTTCTCCACAGCCACCCAAGCACATGTATCAGAGGCAGAGTGATCTCCTTCACCAAAACAGTTCTCACAGTATGATAAACAAATGTTCTGCTTCCATTTTTTCCCCTTAAAATAATTTAACTCCATGAATTTAAATGGTCTAACCTCTTCTTGGATTATTTAGAGAAAAAGAAATTCAGCAAATTTCCTTCCCCAAATCATTAGTAGGAATACTGGTCTTAATTAAGTGCCTGTAGCATCATACAGACCATTAAAAGGACATATCCTCGTGTTCATTTTTATGGACATGAAATAGAAAAATGGATCACATACATGCTTTCAAAAAAGCCCAGCTGTACATAATTCCTTGGTTGCCTATTATCAGACCTAGTTTCAGCAGAATGAAAATTGGCCAGCATGACCTGAATTGCCAGCCTCTTCCCAACATCCTGCATATAACTGTGCATTTCCAATGGTGCCTGCTTAAACTTGGTAACTACTTCCATGTGAGTGGTTCAAAAAGAAAGCAGGAATGTTCCCTCTTTTCCTCTCCACATTTCTTTTTGGCCCTTAAGCATTTTCATTGAGTCCCTAGGATGGGAAAGTAATGTCTTGCCAGGAAGGATGAAAAGAAACACTCCTGGGATCGAGTCACCAGCCCAGAGATTCCAGCTCCACTGAGTCCTAGAACCAACTCCTCATTTCCATTTAGAAGTTCAAGGTCCCTGAGGCCTGCTTACGCCTGCTTGTCCCCATCTACAGTGCTACACCGTCATCTTCCCAAGCAGAGAAAGAACTTTGGCCTTTTGCTGAGAACCTTACAGCACCGCTGTCCTACTGCTGGTCATGCAGGCTGTCGTGCACTGACTGCGTGGTGCTACCTTGACCAAGAAAGCAAAATGCTCTGGCCTGACTGTTAAGAAGGGCGTCCTCCCTACTCTCTACTCATTTCCTCTGCTTAATATGATGACTTTTTGGAAGGTTAACCTTCCATCCCTTCTTTTTTATTGAGGTGAAATTCATAGAACCTAAAATTAACCATTTTAAAGCATATAATTCAGTGGCATTTAGGATATTCGCAATGCTATGCAAACATCACCTCTACCTAGTTCCAGAACATTTTTGCTACCCCCTTTGGGTAAATACCTAGGAGTGGAATTGCTGGGTCACACTGCAATTTTATATTTAACTTTTGGAGAACTGGCAAACCATTTTCCACAGTGGCTGCACCATTTTATATTACCACCAGTAGAACACAAATATTTCAATTTCTGCACAACACCCTGGCCAATATTTGTTATTTTCTGTTTTTGATTTTTTTTTATTATAGACATCCTAGTGGGGTGAACTGGTATCTCATTGTGGTTTTGATTTGCATTTACCTAATGATAGCTAAGTTGAGCACTTTTTCATGTGCTTATTGGCCATCTGTATATCTTCTTTGGAGAAATATCTATTCTAAGTCCTTTGTTTTTAAATTAAGTTTTTTGTCTTTTTGTTTTTGAGTCGTAGGACTCTTTATATATTTTGGATATCAGTCCCTTGATGTGCAAATTATTTACTCCCATTTTATGGACTGTCTTTTCACTCTGTTGATAATATTCTTTGATGCACAAAAAAATTTTTAATTGGAGTAAGTCCAATTTATGCATTTTTTTCTTTTGTTGCTTGTGGTTTGGTGTCATATCTAAAAATTCATTGTCAAATTTAAGGTTATAAAGATTTACATTTTCTTCTAAGAGTTTTATAGTTTTAATCCCTACATTTAGATCTTCAATCCATTTTGAGTTAGTTTTTGTATATGGTATGAGGTAGAGGTAACAGGTAACAATTCATTCTTAAGAGTTCTCTGTCCTTAGTGACTGAGACAAATGTAAACAAAAGCCCTTACCTCAAGTTTCTGACTTCTCCACTGACATCTTTCCTGAGTCCCACGACATTAGAGACAGATAGCACTTGTCTCCGCAACATTTCAAACACACCTGTCTACAGGTATCTTCAGCTAGTACCTAACCCTGCTACCAAACTTCAGATTTTTATTAAGCAAATGAAAAAAATGCTCTTTCTCTTCCATGTTACTTAAACAGAGATTTCAGTTCTTCCAGGAAACCTGCCCATCCTGGACAAATGGAAGAGCTATGGGTTTGTTCTGACATGTGCTTACCTAGGCATGGAGTTCTCATAGCCACACAGAAATGATCTATAGTGGACTCTTGAACAATGTAGGGATCGGGGCACTGGCCCCTCGCACAGTTGAAAATCTGAATAGAACTTCTGACTCCTCAAAAACTTAACTACTAATTGCCTACCATTGACTGAAAGATTTACTGGTAACAGGAACAGTCGATTAACACATATTTTATATGTGTATTATGTACTGTATTCCTACAATACAGTCAGCTAGAGCAAAGAAGACGTTATTAAGGAAATCATAAGGAAGCGAAAATACATTTATGGTACTGTTCCATATTTATAAAAAAAAGTCAGCATGTAAGTAAACTTGGGTCGTTCAAATCCGTGTTGTTCAAGGGTCGACTTGACCCTGGGTACCCCCAGGGGTAGTCATTGCCTGGCTTTCCTCCATTCTACCACTTTAATCCACAGAATGCTGACCTGCCCAGGTTGACCTCCTGAACAAGTGGTTTCAAATGTCCTTCCCCAAAAAAATTAAAAAAAAACAAACAAACAAAAAAAACAAAAAACAAAAAAACAAATGTCCTTCCCGTGTGGGGACACTTCCTGTGATGGAGCAAGTAAGGAGGCAGGTGGCACATTATTTTTCTGATTAAGCTTGGTTTTTTGACTATTGTGACCCTAGAGCGCAGCCCAGACTCTGCGCAGATACTCACTGCTGAACAAATAGGAAGGGAGAAAGTGGAATCTGAAAATTTGGGAGTGAAGTAAGTTTTTAGAACTAGGGTTCTCTCATGGCACATTGACTGGAGGCAAATGCTGTGCCTGTGCTCTCGCTGAAAGGGCATAGTGCTGGGTACAGAAAGGGCCATCCACAGATATATCACTGGCCAAGAAAGGTGGGTAGAATTAACACCTTCCAGTGGGCCAAGCTCTCTCTCTCTTTTTTTTAAATCTCACGACATTCAATTTGAATGATTTGATTTTCATCATATCTGATTTGATGTAATAACAGACAATGCTGTCACATAATCCATGGCATGTTACTATCCTGTTGGGTTGATTTAAACTTTCTTTTTCAGCCATTGATGGTGTGTGTCTTTGCCTTTGTCCTGATTCTTTAAGTGTAATCTCTGGAAGAACAGTATGTACCTAACCCAAGGCATAAGCAGAATTGGATAATAAAGGATAATACATAATAATAGTAATTGGATAATAAATGGTGAACACAGTGATTATGGATAAGTCTTTTACTTAGGTTTGGGCTCAGGCATTTAATGGAAAGAGTCAGTAATAAAAAGGAAGGGAGGTGCAAACGAGAGGCAGCCTCTTTCCCCTCTATGTGAGATGACTATAGCCCAAATTGCGCTAAGCATCCTGCCTGACATCAGCAGCATGGGATACCCTTCTCCCTCCTTGGGCAGCATCAGCATCAGTTTTGATTTTCAAGGACTATAAATAAGGTAGGTCAATTTACTGCCAGAAAAATTCAAGATCCAAATGTAATCATACATTTGATGTGTGGGGAGGTAAGTGAAAGGAGGGAGGGTATACAACATTCCCAGGGAAGCAAAATATAATAGCGACATATATTCTTCCCTTACATTTAATTGATTATTAAAATAGACCACATATACAATACAAATGAACACTGAATATGCTGTAAGCTCAACTAAGTGCACATCAACTCATAGGTATATATATCATCCGATTACTGGGTGCCATTTTTATCGTGCTTTCTGCTTTCACAATGCTCTTTCCCTAGAAATGAATGTTTTAAACAAGAAATTGGATTTTTATTGATAAAATCCTTATTCAGAAATATCTACATAGAGCTTCTCAGCTATAAATATTAATTAATTGGATCGCTGGTACCCATAATGCAACTTTGTTCTGACCCATGTGCCCTATGAACTAGATATTTTTTGGATTCAATTTTCTTAAAACCAACTGTCAGCATCATGTGATGGAGGAGATGAAAAATGAAAATGAGCAGTCCCGCTGTGCAGGTGGGTGACCTGTGGGAGAGAGTCTGCCTGGTAGGATTTTTACACGAACCATCAGACACAGACCAATTGATTAGATCATCTCATACCCGCCACCAACTAGGCTCAAGAGACTAATTAGAGAGAGTACTGCCTGCGCAGGCACCCCATTGACACCTAATTTGCTCAGCCAAAGCCTTTGGGGAAAATGTATTATCTCTGCAGCTGCACTTCATGCATTTCTGATTTGAGGCATAAGCAAGGAGTGCTTCATCACTCTTTTGAGCAAACTGAATGTAGAAGCCCTTAAGTGCTAAATGCAAGCAAACAGACCCAAATTAAAAACGGGCCAGGCTCTTTCTAATTCCCTCTGTGCTCCCCATTAAATCTCTGTGTGTACATACACACACACACCCCTACATACACACGTGCAGTTTACACGCCGGCGGGACCATAGAGCTGAGGACCCCAGCCCAGGGTGTTTCCATGCGATCAGATGGCCTTTCTTTCACTAGCCTATTTACCCACTGTAAGGTTTTGCGTTTGTTTTATTGTTTTATTTTTTCCCCCCTGCTGCATTGCCCCTCTGCAAAGTTTTTTTTTTTTTTCCTACAGGAAGACTCTGGCCCATTTTCTTCCCCTCTAAGCCTCACTGGAGAGAAGTGATTATTTTGGTTCCAAATTAAAACAACTGTAGGTTTTGCTTTCATCGCCTAAATTGTGAACAGGATATTCACCAGGATGTATGTGAAGCTGTGGGGTAATCCGCTCATTTCTGTTTGAGAGACTCTTTGTTAAGATGCCTAACAGAGAGGGAAGAATTATTAAAATCTGACAGAGAGAAAGCTGCCTCACAATAGCAAAGACAGTACAGAATTATAAAATAATTAAGTTATCCTCAAGAAAAACAATGGATAACATTTGGCCAAGTTTGGCTTTTATCTGTTTCTTATCTGAAATAAAACCAATTCCAATCTTCTTTTTAAATGCAGAATCCAAACCACTGGTAAATAAGGAGTCATTTAAAGATAGATATGTAATTAATGACATGCTTTTAAAAAAGGGAATAAAAAACATTCAGACGAGATGGCAAAATTAGGTTATCTTTGTGACAAATCTAGTGGTTGTGGGTAATGAATTTCTGTCACACTGTAATAAAAGAAAAAAAAACAAAACAGGACCTGTGATGGTGGTGTTCTAGAGTGGACTTATTGATTTGATGCCTTTCTATTCACACATTAGATGAATTATTTTACCCACATATTCTGGTAAATTACAATTCTGCTTGGTAATTTTCACATTTTTCTTATTCTTAAGAATTCAGTGAATATATTTTTGGATCATTTTAGCTGTCTACTTTTAAATCAGCATTCAAAATTGGCCTAAATTGGCAAAGTCAAAGGATTTCAGTGGCCATCAGAGTGAATAGGTTTCTGGAGGCATCTGGAAAGTGGCTGCAGGGGAGATGTTTGAGAATAGTTAGAAAATCAGGGCCTTAACTAACACATATAACTGTCAATTGAATTTATTCTGATATTGTGGAAAATAAAGTCCAGAAAGCTTCCCTCCCCAAGTACCATATTAATAAGATTTTACATGGTAAATATCCGGGGGAAAAAAAAGTCTAGCGGGCTGTGCCACTTTGAGTTTGGTATTGCTTAAAATACTAAGAAAAATGGCGAAATTAATCTTTTGTACTTAATTCATCTTCAAACAGCATTCACTACTTACAGAAAATGAACTCCAGAAATAAGGTTGCTAAACCCTAAAGGAAGTTATAAGCAAGTACAGAGGGACGCCTGGGTGGCTCAGTGGTTGAGTGTCTGCCTTTGGCTCAGGGCATGATCCCAGGGTCCTGGGATCGAGTTCCACATCAGGCTCCCCTTGAGGAGCCTGCTTCTCCCTCTGCTTATGTCTCTGCCTCTCTCTGTGTCTCTCATGAATAAATAAATGGAATCTTTTTTTTAAAAAAAAAAGCAAGTACAGATCTCTCTGAAGTAGAAATATGTATAAATAGAAGTATGTACACAGCACATATACTCGTTTGTTATATGTAGAACGCATATACTCAAATTCTATACTGTAGATTCTATATAAATGTTGGACTCAAAATGGTAAGTTTTAATCTTTACAGTGATTTCAAAAAAACTGGGTATAGCTTAATTTCTTCATTTTAAAAAAGTGAGTTATGTTATGATTTAGCTAGAAATACAGGTTTTCTTTTGGAACATCTGAAATCAGTGTTTTCCAGTTACTCTCATGTTGCATTGAAGCTTCTTGAAGTAGAAAATTAGTCAAACCTACTTCTATAACTTATTTCTGACTTACAATAATCATGTTTCTTCCTCTCCTCTCCTCCTCCCCCGCCCCCCAGAGAAGAGAACACATCTTTGAGACCAGCAAGAGAATATTAATTAAAACGAATGCAGGGATAGACAGGCTTTGTTTTAAGCTTAACAGAAGGTCCATCATTCAAAATAGCTCAAATCCTTTAAGTTGAAAGCCGTTTGGTAACATCCATATGGATACACAATGCACTAATTGCAGTGACTCTGCACATTTTAAGCTTCATGCCAAAGTGGAGACTTTAATTAAATTTTTTTAGGCAAAGCTATAAATCTAACATTTCAAAACAAAGCATTTCTCACACAAGGAAACTGACTTAACATATCATTTCAGTAATCATCATTGTAAATAAACATTTCTTAAAAACCTCATTAAAGATCAGGCATTGTATGATGTATAATTAGTGGTAATTGAAAAGAACACTGTATTTTCATGGTGTTGCTGTTTATTAAATCAGATTTATGTAAAAGACTAGTCATATTTCAGACCCACATGGATGGCAATTCTGGGAGTATGTCCTGTCTCAGTGATAGCCAAGAAAAGTACAGGGAGAGAAGGAAAGTACTGATCTAGGTCTCCTATGAGTGTACAGGCCATCTTTTACAAAATCATACACACACACACAAAATACATATACAAAACCATATATATATATATATATAAAATCATATATGCACATACACAAATACATATACATATGTGAGGTCTGAAATAGTTTCAATGGCAAAGGTAAGAATAGAAAAACCTTTGCCAAATGTGACTTATTCTTCCCAAGGATTTCATATTTGGAGCTTTATTTGCTCAGCATACCGTTATAACTTATTGGCTGCCAAACTTACTTACTTGGGGTAAGTTTATTAAACAGGATTCTTACTTTTTAACCTTCTTTATATATTATAGTGCTACTAAACTATATTTAAATAAACCAAATACAAAGCTATGTAACCTAGCAGTGTGTGATTTTTTTTTTTTTACAACTTAAAATGAACACACACGAATATCATAAAACCACTTCTAAGTAGTTAGCAGTCAGAGAAACACGAGGGTTCATGTTTGACTTTAATTAAATGTCTGAGAGGAGATCTGAGACTTCATTTTGGGTGGATGTTTTTTTCTTTCAAATTAAAAGTTGTTTAGCATTATTGTCCAAAGTGTTGAAGCAGAGGAAGTTTCCATGCTAAGGGTTTTGAATTCAATATAATATGATCACCTACAATATCATTCTTTCTTGTGAACCATAATATTGCAGATATCTGCAAAGCTAAAACACAAAATCCTGTAGTTGAAATTAGATTATAAATGGTTGGCACATAAGGAATGGAGTCAGCATAAACCAGAAGTCAGGTTGGTGTATGAGAGAGATTTAAATCTATTGTTGAAATTTTGAGCCACCACGTCATGGCAGCCATATGCAAAAGACATAAAAACAGTTGTATGTGAGTTGAAGAGGTGTACAGTACTCTACATGCTGTCTGTGTGCATGCTTCCTCTTGACCACATGCTCTGTCTTGGAATTAATTCTTTATTGTACACTTCTCCTAGATATTATACATTCTGCTCTGTCATCCAAAATTCTGTATCTTCAACCCTTTCATCTTCTTCTACCTGTAAGCTCTGCTAGCATTTTTATTAGTGTTTTTACTGCTTTTGTGAGTGCTGTGTGCTCTAGACTGAGTTTGTATGCCCCCCAAATTCCTATGTTGAAACCTAATCCCCAGTGTGATGGTATTTCCAGGGGAGTCTTTCAGAAGCAATTAGATCCTGAGGGTGGAGCTCACATGAGTGGGATTAGTGCCCTTAATAAAGAGACCCCAGAGAGCTGTCTTACCCCTTTATCAGAAGACACAGAAAAGGAAGAGGGTCCCAAGAGACATAAATCTTCTGGTGCCTTGCTCTTGGACCTTCAGCCTCAACTGTGAAATAAATTTCTTTTTATAAAGCCACCATTCTGTGGTATTCTGTTATAGCAGCCCGAATAGACTGAGACATTATGGTTACCAAGTTGAATACAGTTTGAGCTGTCTGTCTCTTATTCTGTTTTTTTCCCCCCCAACAAGCCATATAATTTTTACAGGAGTATTCTGCTGAACATAGGTAGGAAAATGGAAATAATATTTTAGCAGAAACATCGATTCTTAGGGGGGTGCATTCTGATACCATCACAAAATGATACATTAACCACCAAGGCACATTCTTTCCCAAAGAGGGTCCAACAAGGTCCTACTGGGGGATGCAGATGCTGGACAGCCAACTCACCTCCCACCAACTCCTTCCCATGTAGCAGCCTCACAATGTGAACCGTGCCAATGAACAACCTCCAGACGAAGACCAAAGACAAGTCACTAAGTGTTGAGTCATGGAAACGACCTACAGGTAAAGTCACTGGATATGCACCACCACAAAATTATAATTAAAGTGTTTTGATACTGGTTATACTGCTTTAACAAGTCACTCTATTTTTTTTAAATATTTTATTTTTTAAAAATCTCCACCCTAACATGGGACTTGAATTTACAACCCCAAGATCAATAGTTGTATGTTCCATGGACTGAGCCAGCTGGATGCCCCATAAGTTACTATATAGATCTAATAGCCAAGTTTTGAGAGAGAGAATTTCACATGTCATGAGAAATGAAGACTAGCATTTGGTGCTCAGGTAGCATTTTCTCTCATTCAAAGTATATTTCTACTTATTCTCTCATTAAGTGAAAATGTATAAAAAAAATAGGACCATGATCATGAAAAAGAACACATTTTATAAAATGGAGGGTTTTTTTGTTGTTGTTCTACTCCTTTAGTCACTGGTTCAATGTCTTCTGGCACAGTGTCAGCAGGAGGTCTGTTCCAGGTTTATTTTATTTTATTTTTTTTAATAATTTTTTTTTTTATTGATTTATGATAGTCACACAGAGAGAGAGAGGCAGAGACACAGGCAGAGGGAGAAGCAGGCTCCATGCATCGGGAGCCCAACGTGGGATTCGATCCCGGGTCTCCAGGATCGTGCCCTGGGCCAAAGGCAGGCGCCAAACCGCTGCGCCACCCAGGGATCCCTGTTCCAGGTTTAAATACTCCTCACTAGAGGAGCCATCACCTCCCTAGGAATAAGGGGGAACGATTGTCCCCGTTTGTCAGGACTGAGGGGGTTTCCGGGATGGAGGACTCTCAGGTTTAAATTGGGGCAAATCAGAAGGAGTCAGTCACCCTCACAGAAACAACAGGGTTGCCAAGTTGTTACTTCCAACTTTATAATAAAAACAGAGCCAGTGAGCATGGTACTTTACAACACAAACTAACAGATCCTGATGCTCTAGTCTCGGAATTTGTGTCCCAAAGTGTCACAAAAGCTAAACACTGAGAGTGGCAAAAGATTTGTTGAAAAGAGGGTGGGATCAGAGCCGTCCCTCTTCTCAGCTGCCAAGGGATTTTTCATCTCTACTTGACTCTGCATTTTAGATCTTCTTCAGTAAAGTTTTTTATATTTTTATTATTATTATTTTTTATTGGAACCATGGTTGATCCCATCCTGCTCTAATGAGGTTGTTGAATTCAAGATCATCAGGTTATTCTTCACCACAATTCTCAGTTGCGCTTTCAATGAATCCATCTATTTAAATTCACACATGTCTGTGAGGGGCGGCACAGAGGAGGTGGCTGCGGCTGCCACTCTACAGGATGAGAAGTGCAAATATTGCCTGACTCTCTGCTGCCAGGACACCCCTTCCCTGCCCTCATATCAATCACCAGGCACCAGAAAAATGCCTTAGGTACTCATTAAATAGTTTGTTCACTTGTATCTCTATATTTGCCTATGCATTTAAAAGGAAAAGGAAAAACAAATGTGCACTAACTCCTAGCTTTACCGCTCTGCTGTCCTTTATAACTCAAACATGATTTACTGTTTTTGATTAGCATACAACCTCAGACAGACTTTCAAATTGCAGCGTTTGGAGATCTGAAATACTGTCAAATCTTTTAAAGAGCAACTGCAGTAAATTAGAAAACATCATCAGTACGTTCTTGCCTTGATTCACTGTGGTCGCATGTCATGGACTAGGAGGTTCAGCTCATTAAAAATGTGAAGGCTGTTATGTCTAATGAATAAGACACTCACATCAACACAATTGGTTTCCTCCTGGCATAAAACAAAGTGCCAACAGCTCAGTGGTTTAACGGCAGAGCAAAGAACAGCGCTTGCAGGCCTGAGGTCACTCTCTGCCTTCCACTGGCAGCAAGCTGGAGAATGCAGTGACATTAGCCAGCACACACCAGACTCATGGGATTAAGGGATGCTTCGTGCTTTTTCAGTGTCCACTTGCGGCAGACGGAAACAAAAGCGCCAATGAAGTTAAGGAAATTGAGCTCTTATTGTGGGCGGGAATGCAATACCTTTTTGCCCCAAACCAGAATCCCATACACAATGTGGTTAAGTCAGGAATGTGACATCTTCTCTTCCACACCTGTGAGTAGGAGCACATCCCAGAAAGATCTTATTTCCTCTTCACTCAAATGCTAAAGAACAAAGTCATGCCTTGTCTGGGTTATGCTGTTTGTTTTCCAGTCTGCTGGCATTAAAATTGTACCCTAAGCACCTATCACGTCTCATGATGCTCTGTTAAGTCCTTTCAAAAGTTCTGACTTTGAACACTGGGGCCATTTGGAAGGGGGAAAAAAAACAAAACAAAAACAAACCCAGACCTAGTGACTTTGTTGCTTCATGCTATCACTGGGGAAAAAAAACCACTCCAGTTCCATCTTAAACATAATAATTAAATAGAATGTACACCTGTGAAGTATACAAATGTGGGGAAAAAAACAAACCCAGCCTCATCAGCTTTAATAAGCTGTTTCAATTTTGTTCCTTTTGGGATTCTTCAATTTGGCGGCTCTGCCTGAGATGTCATGCGCAATGAGCCAGGGCCTGAGATGCTCAAACGGAAAAGCTCCTTTGGTTTCTAATTACTGACCTCCCAAGTTTTAGCGCTAGAGTTTATATAATCAGTTGTATAGCAGCAGAGTTCTCTTAATCAATTACTGAGTACCTTGGTCCAAGCAAGATGTGAAACTGCTCATGCTTGGATTAACATGGTAAAGTTCAATCTTGTCTCTCTCAGTACTTTATTTTTTTTAAAGATTTATTTATTTATTTCAGAGAGAGAGAGGGAGAGAGAAAGAGGGAGCAACCATGGGGGGAGGGGCAGAGGGAGAGAGAAAGGGAAAGAGAGTCCAGAGCGGACTCTGTGCTGAGCTCAGAGCCCAATGTGGGGCTCAATCTTATGACCCTGAGGTCACGACCTGAACCAAAACCAAGATGCTTAATGGACTGTGTCACCCAGGTCCCCACACAGTACTTTCTTATTAGGAAAAATTCTAATGGGTTGATTTTAGGCACAAGGTAGAGGGCAATTCCTAGGAATAAAAGTGTGAAATGAGGCAAAGAAATACTTAGACTAGAAAACAATTAATGGCAACAAAAACTTTCTGTTAAAAAAGTATGTAATCATAGTCACTGGAGGGCTATCTTTTTAAGCACTACACATATATAATAAAAATCACCCCCCCTTTTTTTTTAGAGAGAGAGAGAGGGAGGGGAGGGGCAGAGAAAGACTTTTAAGCAAGCTCCATGACCAGCATGGAGAACTCTAACCCTGAGATCATGACCTGAGCTAAAATCGAGAGTTGGACTTTTAACTGCCTGAGCCATTCAGGCACCCCAGAACTCTCTGTTCATATAAATTCTTTGCACTTGAAATTTGAACATATGTATATTTACTTCTACATACTAAAGAACTGCCTCTAAATTATTTATTTTTTTAAGTAGGCTCCACACCCAATGTGGGGCTTGAACTCATGACCCTGGAATCAAGAGCCATGTGTTCTAGTAAGCCAGTTAGGGTAACCCTAAGAATTGCCTTCAAATTGAATCAATAAATATCTAAGTTGTAAAATTAACTTCCATTCAGTCCTTTCCTCCCTTGTTCTGTCTGCTGTGCCATGTACTATTGTACACTTTAAATATCATGATTATATATATTTATTCAATATTTTATCAAACTTTTCAAACACAGTTGCTTTATTCCAAATACTATAATTAAATATATTTTCAAGCATATAGAAAAACAAAATAATTATACAGTGAATATCCATATATCAACTATATAGATCTACAATTAACATTTTGACATATTTGTTTTGTAACATATCTATTTATCTGCCTATACTTCTACCTTTCCATTAATCCATTCTATTATTTTGATGCATTTCAACCTAAGTGGCAGATATAAATATACTTCACCCCTAAACGTGCATATCATTAATACACATATAATATTTATTTATATATTTATGGGTTTTGGTAAATTTTATGTACAATAGAATGCGAAAATTTTAAGTGCATCATTTGATGTATTTTTAATGAGATTACATAGGAAATGTCACATTACTATGTAATAGAAAAGATCAGTTTTAATTCAGAATCTGAGATTATGATGTTTCTTACCACCTCTTTCCTACTCTTACCAGTTCCTCAGTGGGCAAAACACTGATAAATGCACTGCCAATAAGAGAACAGGCACACAGTACTTGGATTGGGATAATTCTTTTTTTAAAAAGATTTATTTATTTGAGAGAGAGAGAGAGAGATAGAGAGAGATGAAGGGAGGGAAGTACGGGCAGAGGGAGAGAGTGAATCCCCAAGGCACACTCCCTGCTGAATGCAGAGCCTGATGTGGGGCTCAATCCCACGATCCTGAGATCATGACCTAAGCCAAAATGAGGAGTCAAATGCTCAACCAACTAAGGCCCCCAGACACCCCATGGACTGTGATCATTCTTAAAGCTTTTTGAGTCACTGCCAAACTTGAGAACCAGATGGCCACCAATGAATTTTCTCTAGAAAACTACATCTGCATAACTACAACTACATACAGGTTTTCTCATGCAGCCTAAGTTGGTTCACAGACTTGGTGAATTCCATTAATAGGTCCAGGGACCCCATGTCAGGGACCTCAGTATTAGAGTGTCAGAACATTGAACCATCAAGGAGTATTTCTGCCATCTAGCCATAATTTTAGAGTATACTGCAGAAGGAATATCTTCTATGAAAGTTAAGTACTTGAAGGTAATTCCTTTTGAGCTAGTGGCCCAGTCTAGGGAGACTTCTGTTAAGGGGGAAAAGGCTTTCATGATTTCCTACATCTTCCCTCAAATGATAAAAATACAAGCAACCGAACAAAAATGAAACAAACTAAAAATCTTATTCAGTTTATGTGTCATGTTTCCTTCAAGAAAGATGGAACCTGGACCATTCTATCTGATGAAGGCAACTGCCCACAAGAGAAGCATAAATGAGAACTATGAATCCCTACATAGGGAGCTAAATAGGGATCTAAACAGATGATCCTCAGAGTATGAGGAGCTGAGTCAAAGACTTACCTCCACACACAATCCTTCATTCTCCCCTCCCTTTTTTCTCTATTAAAGTCACTATCAATGATGTACCAACATTAATGCAGGATAATAGATAAATGGAAACTAATTACATTGTACCCATTCTTTTTTAAAAAAAAATTTTTTAAATTTATCTTTGAGAGAGAGAGAGGTAGAGACATAGGCAGAGGGAGAAGTAGGCTCGATGCAAGGAGCCTGATGTGGGACTCGATCTAGGATCCCAGGATCAGGATCTGAGCTGAAGGCAGAGGCTCAACATCCAGGCATCCCATTGTACCCATTTTTACTAATTATATTCAATACCATTGATAATACTATATTTCATATGCTATATTTATCATGTTATCACTGTAATAATAAAAATTACTAAAAGCTTCCCATAGCTTTGCCAATGACCCAGAGCTCTTATTTCTCCTTTTAAGGGAAAGAATAGTATCAGCCAAGATTTTGCAATTGTTTTTAATATGGCCACCTATGTTTTCCCTCTCAGAGAGGGTTGCAGACAACTCGTCTTGAGAAGCTAGAGAAGACTTATTGTGCCTCTGGTCCTCACCCACAAAAGGCAGGCATTTTATATCTTATAGTCCAGAGAACTGAAGTGGTTAGGGAAATGCTTCATATTCCTAGTCTCTGGACAAAGTTTGGTTTCTCTTGCCAATAACAGTGTTTGTTCTTATCATCAGAAGACAACCTATGGTATTCTATTACTGCTCTTCACAGACTGATCTGGCTTCTGTGGTATTATGCTGGATCTGTCATTTCAGCATTGTGGCGTACCAGATTTTGGTCTGGAAGCTCAGCATACTGATGACTCTTGCTCAGTTTCATCTCCTTGGTTAAACTCTATCTACAATTGTACCCTGTTCAGCCTAGGTGCACGAGTTACTTGTTCCTTCCTTGCTAGGAGACAAGGAAAGTGGATAGTTTATGATGTCTCTCTGTGACCTGACATTGTAGCACTGAAAGCCCAAGCACTGCACATCTTCAGGAACCAGTTAAGGAGGGAAAAGGAACATGTGAAGTCGGGGATGACTGTCATCCCAGTCAGCACAAGGTTGCCATGGCAACCACATCTAACTGTCCCTCTACCTTACTCCTCCCAGGGATCTGCTTGTTGGTTTGGGTGTTCAAGGGAATTTGCACAGAACTGCTTCAGTATTGCGTTCCACTTAATTTTACTTTTATGTAACGTAATTTTATACCATTTCTTTCCATGAGGGACTAAGAGTTTCGAAAACCAAAATATATGTACATTTTTGGCCACAGTTTTGCACCTGATCAGATGCAACAAGGCTATTCCTCAGTTCCTCTTCCTGAAGCTCTACATTTCCTCACCCTTTATTCTTCCTCCCTGAAATGCACTCCTCCACACACCCACACCATCTGAATGTCAAATGGTGATATTCTTGAGGGAATATCCTGAAGAGAAATTCCAAACAAAAAGACATGCATTCCTAAGTATCTTCCACATTTAAGGCAAAGTAGAGGAAATGTAAGGAAAAAGTGGACTCGGCATAATGAAATCTAAACTGTTTTCATTCTCTTAAATAATTGGGAGGCTCCTTTCTTTTACTTTAAGCAACAAAAAAGCAGGATGTTCTCCAGAGGTTCTGAGGGAATAGAGGGATAGAAAACCTCGCTGTGATTGTCTTAGTGGCTTGTGAAACCTGGTGGCCACGGTGTCCCTGGAAGTGAGGCATGGCCACTCAACCTGCTCTGCCCAATGAGATGTGCACACCAATGTGGCTGCTTCAAGGGCCAGGATCACCTTGTCACGTCTCCTCCCCGCTGCCAAGGTGACTGAGGAAGGACATGAGGCTCTGTTAGCCTGTATCTCTTAGCAGAGCCCCCCAGTGACCCACATTGGACCTACAACGTAAGCAAGAAATGAACACTTGTGGGGCATCTGGGTGGGTCAGTGGTGAGCTCAGGGTGTGATCCGGGGTCCGGGGATGGAGTCCCGCATCAGGCTTTCTGCGGGGAACCTGCTTCTCCCTCTGCCTATGTCTCTGCCTTTCTCTCTCTGTGTCTCTCATGAATAAATAAATAAAATCATAAAAAAATTAAATAAATGAACATTTGCTATGGTAAGCCATAGCAAAACCTAGCCCATTCCAAAACAGACATGCCTATTCAAATCTAATTTGGATCATAAGTGCTCGTACAAAAACTGCAACTTACCACCTCTTCAGAACAATCCTACTGAGGTGGCTGGTTTTGCCATTCTTTATTCCAATAAGGAAAATGAAGGGTGAAATACACATAATTTACTTAAAGATCCACAACTATTAAGTGGCAAAGTTGGAACTTGTGCCCAGATTTTCTTACTCCAAATCCCATACTCTTTACTTTACTGTGATGGCAGTTAGCTCTTAAATGATACAGGCAGTAGAGAAGATTCACTTCTGAAAAGCAATACAACAAAATTTGAGAAGGTAATGAGAGAAATACTATAAGCCATATAAGAAAATGCATGCTTTTATGTTAAAAAATGAATAGTAATACTGGGTACATTTGCCAAGATTTAGAGTGTTTTATTTTTGCTTGTGTTTCTTCCTTCTGGCAAGAGAAGTTTCCGGGTATCTGGTGAAAAAATTGGGATTCTCATATGAATATCATTCTCAGGCTGGGTAAATTGAACTTAATATAATTTGAATCTGTGTAAAATTCAAGTAATAGTATTTTTAAAAATTATAAGCATGAGAGATCAAATATGTCAAAAAGGATCTGGAAAGATATGTACCAACTATTAATAGTGGCTACCTCTGAGAAGAGATCAAGATTTTTCTGCAGGGTGGAAACTTTAAAGTTCTGCTTCCTATACTAATGTGTTATTTGGATACTTTTCAATAAGAATGTACTTATTATTTGTGAAATTAACACACCCACACAAAATGTGATGAATAACTGATGACCCCTTAACTGTAGGTTGATGAGATGGTATTATTTGGCAGTTGCAATGAATAACTAGACCTAGTTGGCATTTGGCTTAGTTAACAAGCACTGTTTAAAGCTTTGTTACCTCTTTGGTTAGGTTTATTCCTAGGTATCTTATGCTTTTGGGTGCAATTGTAAATGGGATTGATTCTTTAATTTCTCTTTCTTCAGTCTATTGTTAGTGTATAGAAATGCCACTGACTTCTGGGCATTGATTTTGTATCCTGCCACACTTCCAAATTGTTGTATGAGTTCTAGCAATCTTGGGGTGGAGGCTTTTGGGTTTTCTATGTAGAATATCATGTCATCGGCGAAGAGGGAGAGTTTGACTTCTTTGCCAATTTAAAAGCCTTTAATGTCTTTTTTGTTGTCTGATTGCTGAGGCTAGGTTTATGTATTCAATGGAATATTACTCAGCCATTAGAAATGACAAATACCCACCATTTGCTTCAACGTGGATGGAACTGGAGGGTATTATGCTGAGTGAAATAAGTCAATCAGAGAAGGACAAACATTGTACGTTCTTATTCATTTGGGGAATATAAATAATAGTGAAAGGGAATAGAAGGGAAGGGAGAAGAAATGGGTAGGAAATATCAGAAAGGGAGACAGAACACAAAGACTCCTAAGTCTGGGAAACAAACCTGGGGTGGTGGAAGGGGAGGAGGGTGGGGGGTGGGGGTGAATGGGTGATGTACACTGAGGGGGGCACTTGACAGGATGAGCACTGGATGTTATTCTGTATGTTGGCAAATTGAACACCAATAAAAAATAAATTTATTATTAAAAAAATAAAGCTTTGTTAAATATTCTTACGTTTAAGAGAAAATTGCTCAGAAAAAAAAAAAAAAAAGAAGATGGGGCACCTGGGTGGCTCATTGGTTGAGCACCTGCCTTTGGCTCAGGTCGTGATCCCAGGGTCTTGGGATCGAGTCCCACATCAGGATCCCCACAGGGAGCCTGCTTCTCTCTCTGCTTATGTCTCTGCTTCTTTCTCTGTGTCTCTCATGACTGAATAAATAAAATCTTTAAAAAAAAAAAAAGGAAGAAAGGAAGAAATAAAATATGTTTCATACTGAACACTGTATAGCTAAATTGAATTATTTTGTGATTTTTTTGATAATATCTATTCAAAGCATTAGTGATGAACTGAAATGATAAAGAAGAAAAAAGAGATAAGATATCTAAAAAGAAATAATCACAAACATCAAATATTACTCAACTTCCTTAGCTACAAATACATAAAACACACATATGAAAAAAGAAAATCAAATACTTTAAGGCACTTTGGTCATTACTAAATTAAAGATGAACCCTTTAAATTTAACATGCTCTTATTATATTCTCTTTCCAGAAAGGAAACTAGGTTTGAATTTCCAATCTTTAAAGTAATCAAAAATTACACAACATAATTATATTTTGTTGTTCCAGAGACATACCTTACTTTGAGATATGCTATAATGTTGGCAATAAGGCAATGGAATTATTGTCTTCATCCAAAGACTAATGTTTTTATAACTTATATTCTATAATGACCACAAAGACAAGAGATTTGGACTTGGTAATTTTTATTTAAAACTTTAGAGATTCTCTAAACGTGATGGTGGTATGTTTCCTCTGTCTATCATCTATCTATCTATCTATCTATCTATCTATCTATCTATCTATCTATCATCTATCTATCTATCTGTCATCTATCAACTATCTAATCCATATCTTATCTATGTATCTACACTTTGGTCCTGAGCTTCTAGCTCTTAGCTGGTGAACTCAGAATCCAGGGGTAGGAAACTGACAACTGTGTACAACTCTAGGGAATTCCACCAACACTGAGGACTCTGTTTTGTCTGGATATTACTTTAAGTTGCTTAGTTTGAGAGGAGATAAACACTGGTCTCTACTACTTTGTCTTCTCAATTCCATCAAGAGTTGACTAATGTTTCCATTTTGTTATACTCTTCATTATCAGTAATAAAGAGTATGAGTTTAAATATATGAGAAACATTTAAGTGACAGTCTTTAAAATCTTCATGTAATTATGGGAAATCAAATTTCTTTAAAAAATTACAATCACACAGTAAGTCTCAGAACTCAGTGATCACTTGGTAGACTTTGGTTCCCTTACTCTTCCTGATCTGAAAATTATTACAGTCTTTAACAAATAAAAGTGATACTTCACAATAAAAAGGAGAAGAATTGTGGTGATGAAAGGAACATTACCATGTTCATAAATATGTCTGGAAGCAGTTGCTGACCATCTGTCTTAAGATATTTCCATGTAATCCCTGTGAGATTTGCCCTCATTAAAGCTTCAGTTTATTTTCTAATTTTTTAAAAAAATATTTATTTATTTTAGAGGGATAGTGACAGGTGGGGGCGGAGAAAAGATAAAGTGCAAGCCAGGGGAGGGGGGGGCAGAGGGAGAAGGAGAGAGAGAATCTCCAGCTGACTCCCTACGGAGCATGAGCCCAATGTGGGACTCCATCTCAGGACCCTCTGATCATGACCTGAGCCAAAATCAAGAGTCAGACACTTAATTGACTGAGCCACCCAGGCGCCCCCAAAGTGTGGGTTTAAAACTAACACTCAAGTAGCTATTATTGATTCTCATGTATCTTGACTATAATATGAAAAAACACTCAAGTAGCTGTTATTGATTCTCACGTATCTTGACTATAATATGAAAAAAGAGAGGGATGTCTTAATTGGGGGATATGGCAAAGAGCTTACTAGGAGTGCTTAACATTATTTAAGTATATTTTCAAATAAAAATAGAGTAAGTTATTACAAGGATGAAGAGTAAATATTATGTTTAGAAGAACCAGAGGAAAAAAAAGAACTAGAGAAAGTTTTAAAGAGATGTGATGACAGAGACATAATTATGTACTGTTTTTTAAAAACTTAACTGTTCTCTATCAATGCTTTATTTAATCCTGAATCTATTCTTATGTTTTAACTGAGCTAATATTTCACCTTTAACCTGTTTTTGAAGGTATTTCCTCTTGCAGATCTATTGTACTTCTGTTATTTTCAGGAATGTTAAATTTTCAGTAATATAAAATCTCATGTGCATATCTTTCCCTTAAAGGGTATAACTAACTAACTCTCAAAGAGAATGTTTTAATTAGCACAGATTTTATGGGGTAATAGTCCAGAACTCTTTTAACTTAAATTCAGGCTCTATCTCTGCCTCAGAATTTAAAGAAAAAACAAACAAAAAACCACCTTTGGATTCATGTGATTGCTAAAGGAAAGACTACAGTCAAATGTGTCCCTCTGGTGAAGAACATCAATCCATATTAAGTATTTTTTTCCCAACGAGAAGGATTCACTCAAAAGCAGCTTTTCAGACTTTACCATAAACTTGGAAGACAAAGCTTTTATATATAATATACAATGAATGGGCAATTAACAGGCATCCAGCCTACCTGAGAGCTTCTCTTCCAGAGTAGAGGCAGCTCCTCCTTTCAAAGGAACCCTATGAAAATGTGGAGGAACTGGAAAGCCTCATACACTGGCTGGTGGGGCTGTAAAATAATGCAGCCACTTTACTGATTAGAGCAACATTATCTCTAATAGCCAAGAAGTGGAAACAACCCAAATGTCTGTAAATTGAAGACCAGAAAAATAAAATGTGGTATAAGAATAGAATGGAGTATTACTTTGAAACCAAAAAGGAAAAAGAAAAAAATAGAATACTGATTCACACAGCAACATGGATGAACCGCAAAAACATAATGCTGAAGTGAAAGAAGCCAGTCACAACAGACCACATGTTGTGATTCCACTGATGTAAAATGTCTAGAACTGCAAATTCACAGAAATGGAAAGTAGACTAGTGGTTGTACGGGGCTTTAAGGGATGGGATGTAGGGATATGGGAAATGTGGAGTGACAGCTCATGGCTACAGGATTTCTTTTTAGGCTGATGAAAATGTTCTGGAATTAAGAGTGTGGTGAGGTTTTCACAACTCTGCGAATATACTAAAAACAACAGAACCGTACACTTTAAAGGGGTGAATTTTATGGTATGTGAAATGTATCTCAAAAAAGCTGTGAAATAGAAAAAATCTATGCTTTCCCCAAGTACAAAGTCTAAAACCATAATTTTGGAAGTAATTTGCTCATTTCGTAACGAGGAAGGTAAGAATGATGATGGCAGTGATATATTGGTGGCTGTATAGAATACATTAGACTTGCCATTATACTAATATTAATGGGAGGTGGTTGTATTTAGTGAGCAAGATTATGGAATATGTTCTCTTTATATTATGTATTACATTGTTTTTAAATTCATATACTGAACATATATTATTTCTGAAGTCAGAAAAAAATGTTAATTATCAGAGTTTTTAAGAAAGGTTTTAAACTAGAAGCTCTGGGGAAGGAGATCAAGAGGGGCTATTGCTGGGGAAGAGGGCTGGGCCTGAGATGGGCTTTTTTCCCCTTTAAAAAAAATTATTCATGAGACATAGAGAGACAGGCAGAGACTTAGGCAGAGAGAGAGCAGGTTCCCCATGGGAAGCCCGATGCAGGACTCAATCCCAGAACCCTGGGATCACAACCTGAGTAGAAGGCAGATGCTCAACCACTGAGCCACTCAGGCACCCTGAGCTGGGCTTTATAGGGTGAGTAGAATTGGATAGAGAAGGGTCAAGCGAAGGGCAATAGCTTTCTAAATAGTTCTCTGATTTCTAACATCATTGCTTACTTTCTCTGGGCTCTGAGGGTGGAAATATTCTGTCTTATTTACCACTAAGTCCCTAGAGTCTACACCCACATCTAGAACATAGGAGGTACTCCATAAATGCTAACTGAGTCCATGAATAAATATTCATTGCTAGAATCAGTTTCCTAAAATGACAATTGGGGCTCCCATGTGCAATATATATGTTTATACAAATTAGGAAAAGGCGTTCTCTTTTAGCACCTCTCTAGAACTTGGGTCTGGGAGAGTCAGTAATGAGTTCACCCATGACCTGCTCCAACCCTGCTGCCTGGCCAACTTCCTTTCCTTTTTTAAAATTATTTATTTATTTATTCATTCATTCATTCATTCATGAAAGACACAGAGAGAGAGAGAGAGAGAGAGAGACAGAGACAGAGACAGAGATGCAGAGGGAGAAGCAGGCTCCATGCAGGGAGCCTGATGTGGGACTCATTCCGGGGTCTCCAGGATCACGCTCTGGGCTGAAGGCGGTGCGAAACTACTGAGCCACCCGGGCTGCCTACCAACTTCCTTTTCGATGCCCCCAACTGCAGAACGGATAAAATCCATATGCCTGCGTGGGCAATCAAAACTCTTCTCAACATGACCCTAACTTTCCTTTCCCATCATAACTATTTCCAACACCTATTTTGTGCCTAAACCATAGTAATCCTATGCTTCCAAGTGTTGGCTCCCACTACGGCCTCCGGCCCAACAATCCAGTGCTTCTAAGCCAAACACCTACCATTTGATAAAGATGAACCCTCTGCATCCTGCCACTGCTCTCAGTGACTATCCAGGACCTACCCTCTGGTCTTCACATGCTCCCCTTCTGACTCTCCTTTCATCTGACAATCTTGAGTCTTTCGTCATTTGAAGTTCTATTCCTGTTCATGGAATTTAGATCAGGTTTTTAGCATGGGGTAGGCACAGCAGCTTTCTCTTTCTTTGGTCTAGTCTTGGTCTCCTCTGGACAATTTCTTTGGTCCCTCTGGACAAAACTGTCAGCTTGCTTCAGGTGGAATCAGCAGTCACTTTCCTCTCTCTAACTCACCCAGCATTTTGTACAACCATTACAGAACCTTGGCCGTATCATAGTATATTGTTCTCTGGCATATTTCCACCTTTAGACTTTTGGAGCTTCTAATGGAAGGAACTAAATATTAGGCACTGAGCACTCTGCCTGACATATACATAGCAGGTGTTCAATGAATTAGTGTGGAGAAAATTAATGAATGAAACATGGAGACAGGAAATGGTCTGAGCAGAGAAAGTGGGAGTTCTGGGGTCGATTCTGGGAGGATGGGGTCAGAATGTGAAAGACCTTGAAAACCAAACAGAAGAGGCTAGACTGGTGGTAGAAAGAAATAAAGGGTCATTTTAGATTGCTGAGAAGGGAAATGACATGATGCAAACAGCAGTTTGGAAGACTTAATATGTGTCACCATCAGGGTGTAGGGGAACAAGGCAGAGTCTGAGCCTGTAGTCATGGCAAGCACTCAATAAATGTTTGTTGTTTGGTTGGTGGAGTCCAGAGAAACTCTTACAGAAATACAGGTGTGAGCTGAGAGAATGAAGAAAAGCACAGAAATTCAAGAGACTGTTCAAAAACAAAGACAGAAGGGTCTCAGAGGCGGAAAGGAAATGCAGAGAAAAAAAGAGCAGAGCCACTGAGACCAGAGTAGACCAGAACCACAGGCCAGGGGAGAAAAGCTGGGAGGGGAAGCCAACTTGGCGAGGGGGAGAGCCCAGCCCTGAGTATCCTTAGATGCGGCGGCCGGTCTGTGCACACATGTGTGTTTATGTGACTGTGTAGTAAGGCATGTCTGTGACACAAACCTTGCGCTGTTCCAGTAAGTCCTCCCTCCCACTGTGCACCACCCCCTTCCCGGGTTTCATTTTCAGCCAACAAAAACAAAATTACTCATAAAATTAATGGAAACAATCTGCTTTCTCCTTGCCATTGAAAGGATTTTTTCTTAATTACTTTTTTTTTTTTTTTGGCCTTTGAATCATATATCCTGTAGCTTGATTAAATCCCTTAGAAGTCAACTAAGCATTAGAGGTTTGCAGGGTGAACCTCAGAGCTGATGTTTACTTGTCACATGTAAACAGATATGCTGTGGAAAGCTGCACTTTAGCTAGGGTAATGGATGCATGCTTTCCCTCTCTGGTGCAAAATACATTCCTCATCCTTTTCAAGAAAATAAGATCTGGTTAAAATGTCAATAAAAATTGAGTCTCTGGTAATCTCTCAAGGTAAAGTTAGATTTTCTAATCTCTTCTATCTCTTCTATCTCTATAGAAGATCTCTTCTATCTCTATAGATCTTCCCTTTAAAAAAAAAAAAGCACGTTCCATCTACATTTTTCCTTCTGTTTTCTCAAATTCTCCTTAAGGAGGCAATGACAGGTGGTACAATCCTCATCTGAAAGATATCTCTTGATATAAACTGAGGACATTAAGGGACTTTCTAGATGATCTAGTTGGTGGGGCTGAAGCCAGGCCTTAACTGTAAGACCAAATACTCTCTACTCCAACGTCCTACCCCTGAAGCCCCTGAGTGCAAAAGTGTCCAAATATTTCTCAGCAATGGAAAAAGCTAAGGGAAATCTTGGACAGGCTGTAGATAATGGGGCAGTAGGGTGGGAGACAGAGACCCTATCTTGTCTGCCATCAGGCACTCACTCCTGGATGGAGTGACCAGGCCCAAGTGTGGGCCACACGACAGCTTCACGGCAGATGGTTCACGTCTGCCTCCAGTTCCTCTTGACTTCTCAGCAGAAATGGAATTGGTTGCCAGAGAACACAGACCCAAGTCAGGGCTGATATGAGTAAATGAATGAGTTGTCTGGCCTACACCTCTGACCTCCAAAAATGATTTAAGAGAAGCAGGTTCTCTTCATAGTCCATTCTTTTGTTCCCAGCCCATAGCTTCCCACCTAAAACCTCTGTCATCTCCAGGCCCGATGACAATGGTTTTATTATCAAAAGGATCTTCTCATTGTAAACGTTACAAAGGAGCAAAAAAAGGCAATGAGACTCACCCATAAATCTACTTGATCAAGAGGACAACACTGTTAATGTTTTGCTTATATTTTTCCTCTTTGTACGGACATATGAGTATATTTTAATTACCAAAATGGGGTTGTACTATACATAGCTGTTTTGCAACCTGGTTCTTTCACTTAGTGAAAGGCATACAGCTTATTTCAGTGTGTCATTAGATATCACTTTTATGACTCTTCAATAGCAACTGCATTATTATTTAAACTTTTCATTAAAACTAAGTAAGCTCCTTGAAGGCAGGAGTGCTGTGAATTTGTGATGCATTCAGCATCTCAAGCACCTAGCAAAGCATCTTTCATGATAAAGACTAATAATGTTTACTGGGGGGTGGGGGGACATCAGTTCCACATGAATTAATCATGTGGTTGTGTTTTGGTATCTCGGCTCACAAGGAGAATCTAAAGACTGTGGATGTATTATAAATAATCCTATTACACAGTTAAGGTAATGTTCATGAGCTCTTGGTATCTGAGTACAATAAAAAAAAATTCAAGGATAGAAAGCTGTATATTTAATGACAATATTGGATAACATAACATTGATTTCTCAAATATATAATTCCAAATCCAAATCATACTGAACTCTTGCCCCAGCCTCTTTCACGTTAGGTTAGCAGCAAGGACAGGAATTTAAAAAGTCGGGAAAGCACATAAGAACTCCAATGAGTTCTGTAACCACTGGACATTGGTGAGGTTCTTTGGGTTAGGCCCAGCTACAGGGATGTGAAGAGGACCAGTGTCCTACATGGTCCTGACTAGCCTTTGGATAATACTTACTGTTTGGCATAGCTGGGAGGAAAGTGAATTTGCCTACATGGATAACTTTGATAACTTTTATGACACTAAAGTAAAACAACAGTAAACAACAACAAAACCAAAACCCTTTTCAAGATTATAGGGGGAAAACATTTGCTTTGCACTTCTAGGATTGGAATGTTACCATTTTAATAGTCTTCAACCTTTTTTTTTTTTTTTTTTTGCTTGGCTATTCCCTAAATGTTTTTGTTACACTATATATTCTTCTGTGCATTTTAAAGTTGAAATAGGATATCTTTATCATAAATTTCAATGGTAGCAATGGATATAATGTTTGGCTTATTGAAAATATTGACATTTTAAGCTAAAGATTTTACATCATTCTTTAAAATGTACATGAATGAGCTATTCTTTAACAGTTGGAAATTTCACATCATGCATTTTTCTTCTTATTTTGTACTTCCATTGCATTTTTCTAATAGAATTTTATCCTAATATGATGCATTCTTATTCCTGCAATGTCTTTATTACTCTATCATAGTCTATAACATAAAAATGTACAGGAATTTTAATTTAGTTACAAATTTCCCAAGAATATTGATCAAAGTGATGAAATAGTACAACATTGAAAATAATTATTAAAAATAAAACCAAACTTTTATTGGAAATGCATCTCTTAGTGAGGTAGATGAAGGTGGCTTCCCTTCTGTGGAAGGGAAGTTGATGCATCTGTGGAAGAAGTGTATTTATTATTAGAATATGTCTGGGTGCTTTAGTTGATGCATCTGTGGAAGAAGTGTATTTATTATTAGAATATGTCTGGGTGCTTTAGATGAGAGGAGGCTTTCTGGTAAGTATAAGTGGATTCATCCCTTTCTTTGTTGCCTGGAGGTCTGTATGGCTTAAGACAATACTACATTGTGAGGTCGGACTGGGTGAGGGGATGCTTTCTTTGGTGAAGGGGAAGAAGGGCCATTGGGAGAGGTGAAGCAGCAGGTGTTCTGAAGAAGATGAATTTCAGGACAGAATAGGAAATTAGGAAAGAGTCGGGGTGTAGAGGGGCAGATTCATCCTAGTTTGAAAACTACAGATAGGATGTTATCCATGCTTTAGAAGAATTCATAATTTGATGGGGACATATAAATTAACCAAAATAAAATTTTAGTGTGAGTGCCATAGTAAGGTACAAGGTAAAAGAGCTAGAACAATGACCTTTTACCCAGAGAAGTAAAAAGAAAACAAAAGGTTTCTTAGGGGAATAAGTCTGAGAGCATAAGGAAGGAGGCATTTCCACACAGAGAGTCATAGGCCTAGGGAGCAGGAGAGGGGGACATATTTAGTACCCCGAGGGCCTCCATGACTACAGCCCTGAGAGGGTTTGGAGGGGGCAGGGGAGGGTTAGGTGAAAGGTCAGTCAGGGCCAGATGATGAAAAGCTCCCTATTCTCCAGCCAGTGAGACTGAGTGGAACACTTCTATGCAGGGAGTGACTGATCAGATACGTGTTTTCGAAAGAAAACTCTTTCAGCAGTGCGGAAGATGGACGGTGGTGAGAAACAGGAGTGGGGCAGAGAAACAATTAAGAAAGCAGATGAGGAATAAAGAGAGCTCAACCAAGGACAGAAGATTATGTGGAATGTGGAAAAGCAAATGGACTTTAAGACAATATTTAAAAGGGCTGACAGACCCTGGTGGCTCACTCGATGTCTGGTAGAGATAGGGCACATTATGGAGGGTGCTGAGCTCTCTAGTTTGGGCTACTGCATTGATGGTGATATAATTACTGGACCAGAAAGGGAATATAGAATCTTCCACTGAAGGTGGTTCTCATCATCTGACTTGTGTTTTTGTTTCTACACCACCTAACAGCAAATAAATGAAAAAGTTTATCAGTGCATTTGACCTCACTAACTCAAAGTTCAATAACAAGTTGGTGCCTCTAGGCAGGATTTATTTTATTTTATTTTTTAAAGATTTTATTTATTTATTCATGAGAGACACACACAGAGAGAGGCAGAGACACAGGGTGAGAGAGAAGCAGGCGCCCCGTGAGGAGCCCAATGTGGGACTCAATCCCAGGAGCCAAAGGTAGACACTCAACCACTGAGATACCCAGGCACCCCTCTAGGCAGGATTTAAATTTTGTTTCATGATAACATTTGTGGACTGTACATAAATGACTCTTAATAATAAAACAACAATCTAAAATCTAGGCCAATTGTTGAAAATAATAGTATGCATTAAGAAGAAAACTAAACATATTTTTAAAAGATTAAATACAAAATGAAGTTTAGTCAAAGATTAAAATGAGGCAGTTTGGCTAAAATTATATAGTGTCAAGAAAGTTAATTCCATGTGTCATTATGTGTTTACATTTCAAAGGAGACTATAGTTTAAAGTGGTATCTTCAAAAAAAAGATTACAAAAATTATTCTATTTACTCAAAAAAGCAGCTTGTAGCTCAAATAACAACACTAGTCATGTTAGCTGTGGAGATAAAGCCTGTTTCAGTTGGGAAACCACTTAAAGAGAAGAGTTCTGGAGATGAATGGTGGTGATGGGTGTGCAACACTGTGAATATATTTCATACCACACTGAACTGTACACCGAGTAATGATTAAGTAGGTAAATTTTATAGTAAAAAAGATGTGAAAAAATTGGATTAAAAGCCTGGGGATTCAGAAACACGTTTTTTTAAAAAAAAAGTTATTTGGTTATAATATAATCATTTAAAATAATTTTTCCTTTTTATTTGGTATATTCTTCATTGTAACAAAATAAATACAACCCCTCCCCATTGTCCCTTAAAATAAATATCTTTATTTTTCTTTCTCTTTCAAAAAAATCAAGATCAAGCAACTAAAATTATTTTTGATTAACAAACCAGTTTTTACTAAAGTGAAATGATCTAATTGTATCTTTCCACTTAAAAACTGTCTTCCTATGTGGACAGTACCAAGGCTTTTAATATCATGGTCTTTAAACTACTCTAAATGTTAGTTTATATTAGAAAACCTGCAAATGTCTAATGCATACTATCTTTTAGACACACACACACACACACACACGATCATTTGTTTCTGCCATCATCAGAACTAAAGGGTAAATTCCAGCACACTTTGTGGAATCATCCACGATACTGAAACAAACACTTGAGGCAAACATTTTCTCTGTATATAAAACATAATACATATGTACATAGCTTTAAAGAGCCACAAATTCTGGGTAGAAACATACCAAAATGAGCATTTATCATTATTGTTAGGTCTGTGATGAAGTTTGACTCCAGTCCTTTCCGTATCCGTGAACACACAGGGAATGAACAACTTATCATAACATCACTATCTGACCTCTAAGGAACAGCTCATGTCATCACAGAGCAAAAGTGCTGGCGAAACATTTATCTAGATGAAAGACCTCAAGCAGTTAACCTGCTCAGCAGAGGCAATGCAACCAGGCAACAGGATAATGACCTCTATCCAAATGTGGAAGGTACATCAATTTAATACCCTGACAGCTTGACAAAAGATGATGGCAGCTCAGCAGGAAAACATTAGCCATGATAATGCAGGGTACTGTATGTGAAAAAGAATGAATTATAAAGCACAATGCTATTTGGGCCGAGTGGGGATTTTTTTTTTTTTAACCAACTTTATATTTAGGATGGTAGTCATGCCTAAAGCCTCCTTCCATTCTTTACCTGAAGAATATCCTTACAAAGTAAAAAGGCAGTGTGGATTAAATTGATAGCTTAAAAACAAATCAAGTTTCCTAACTCACCCAGGAGATGCTGCTCATCATTTCTGGCAGGCTTGTTACTTTTCGGAGCGCAAAAATCTGGGTGATGGCAAACCGGCTGAATCCATTTGAAAAAGACGGGTAACTCAAATAATACGTGTGGACAAGACCAAGGCTTCCTGTGTTATGTTATTTTGTTTTGCTTTTAAAGACAGAAGGTAGTTGGCGCACTTTGGGGGTGCTACTGATCTTCAGCTCTAGAATTTCCCCACTGCAAATTCAGTTTAAAAAAACCGTTTAATTCCAGAGTGGTAGCATGATCATGCTTGTATGTTTATTCAAGGACCTTTACTCTGTGACAGGGGTTCAGCCTGTGAGGTTTTCTCTACACATGGCAGGCAGCTGTCAGAACCAGTGTGAGGGGTCAAAGGGCAGCCCGGCTGCTCTGTTAAATCACGGGGTTCCATCAACATCTCAGAATTCCTGCCGAGTGGGAGCTGGGAGACCACAGATTAGAGTACACTGGAGTGTGTATATTAGGTCACTCAGTGTCTATCAAAGCGATATCACGCCGGTGAGCTGTACAATAGATTTTACTGTGTTCTGTTCAAAGAAAATGTAAGGAAAGTGGACATGTGTGTAGCAGACCACAGCTGAACACTGAATTCTTCTGGTCTTTAAATGGATTTATTAGCCACAAGATGAACGAAGAATAGGGGCCCAATCAATAGCTTTGGAAATCATGCAAAGCTGGTGGTTTTATTCAGCTCTTGGAAATGACTGCTCAGCAGATGCTGAACCAGTAAAGGGGCTGCGGTGGAGGCCTGGCCCAGTGGAGGTGTGGGTTATGACTGTGGTCTTGGACTATGAACCTGTTTTAGATCTTGGATGGTCACTTCACCTCAGTTTCATGAAACTTCAGTGTCCTCATTTGTAAATTGGAAATAATACCTATGCTATCTATCCCCAAATGCGTAAACAAAAAATACATTCCTAAATGAGAAAGGACTTCTAAAAAATTGAAAGGAATGCAGCAGAATGGTAAAATGTGTGGTATTTAAAAGGGGAATGTAACTTGTGTTAATGAATTATTTGGTCTACATATAAGAATGGAAAATGCCTACCCCTTCAATACATACGTTTAATTCCTTTTTTAACAGGGAAAAACATATGATCCACAAGGAATCATGTAGTCTTTAACAAGGTAATGGATATAAGGTGAATAGCACCATGGCTGACAGGTAAAGTGAAATTTTAAAGAGCTTAAACATTTTGTTAATATTTTATTTCCCAATTATGACTTCTGCAAGGGCCTCCCTGATGGTAATAAGCGTACATCTGAGTTTATATTAATAAAAATAGCTAACACAAATTAAAGGTTTACTATGTGCCAAGCACTGTTCTAACCACTTCACAAAAGTTAATTTATCTAATTCACATAACCATATCTAAAGTGGCCCCATTTATCAGCTTTGAAGCTCAATCACCATCTTACAAAAAATATCAGATTCTTCATGATGATCTTCTTTTGGGCTAAATATATCTTCTAATCTTATAAAGTGTGAACAAGTTAACTACCTTCTACAAAATGGTATTTCTTATCTGTGAGATACATACTATTCTCTCCATATTTCTTTTTTTAGATGAGAATATTATGCCCCAAAAGTTAAATGCTTTGCAAAGCAACCAAGTAGCTGACCCAGGATTCGCACACTATACTGCTTCTCTTTGCATCAGAGTAGTCCAGAGCCCCATTACCTCGGGGCAATGTTGTCACATCCCCTTGGCCAACCTGAGACATCAGGTTGAGATCGAATTAGTTACCCAGAAAATAGCCCTAAATGCAACATGGCATTGAGAGTAGGTTCACATTGGAGCCATGGCCCTGTCTACATGATAGAAATCAGCTGGGAAGTGAATTGCTCGCTTTAGTGTGAATTCAGCAACGACCACCATGTCATGTTCCCTCAGGTGAACTGTAACCTGGAATGTACTCCTAAACATTCGCCACTCTGAATGCAGAAGATACCATATCAAGCAAATGTGGGTCTTTGTCTTTTCTTTTTTAAATTAGAAATACTTTTCATCACATTGTTTGGAAGTAAGTCCTTGAAGATCTTTAAAAGACAGTAAATAAATTCTTAGATTGAATTCCATTTTGTCTGTTACTGGATGACAAAAGAGTATAGAATACAAACAGGCATATACAGAGCTGCATAGAACAGCTTTGTAGCTTTCCCTTCAATAAATTCAGAGATTGTCTTTGTATACAGTGACCTTTTAGGGGGGATTTAAAAAAAAAATCAAAAGACACAGTACAATTTGTCTATACCAAAGACCCAATTATAATTCTCAGGCTCATCTTTTATGGTGACTTCTCAAAATTGAGCTTCAGTGAGCAAGAACTGAAAAATATTCCTCTTTTCTGAATTATACTCTCAAGTGAAGTAAGGATCTGGGTGCTTCCTTTTCAGCCCTTGTGGATGAATGCCCTCATTGGTGATTGATTCTTTAATGAGCTTCACCAGTAGGCCCAGGAGCACACAGGCTGCCCAGCTCTCTAAATTTTAATAAGTAATCACTTCAGATGCAGATTGAGCTGTGTTGTTGGGACAGGTCAGAGAAACCAGTGAGTATGAAAAACAAAAGCTGAAATTGAGATACATTTACAAACACATTCCCACATACTCAGAGACCTTACAAACAGATAGGGAAAATGCCAAATTACTTGGATGGTAAAACCAGCCCCAACCATCCATCAGCTTCTAGGCTAGATCAACATCTTATTAAAAAATATAAGGCTCTGTACTGTGATCCTCTTATGGTTAAATTCATTTTCTAATCTTGCAAAACACAGATGAAAAGGCATCCAACCACCTTCTATACACGATAATTTCATTTCATAGATTTTTGTCATCAGGAGGGCAGCTAAAACCTGTTAGATTGCTTTAAAAAATTAATTAAGAGGCACTTCAAGTTCAGCCACTTTGCAAGGCCATCCTATTTATTCATAAATTTTATTAATTCCGAAGCCAGTTGCTCCTCAATGGGTGTATTTATGTTCAACTAGGTCAGGTCCACTGGGATGATATTTGGTCTTTCACAGCAGACACACAGGGCCTGTATGGGCAGCAGGCTCAAGCTACCAAACATACTTCCTTTCCTAAGATATGACTACATGAATTTATTACACTTTTGTGAAAAAAAAATCTGTATAGAAATCCAGATATGCGTTTCACAAGTCTCTCTACCTGAGACATTCAACACATAAGGCTGTCAGTAACACGTCGCCTCCTGATTAGGGAAACAGGCATTTGGCACACAGTTCATTTGTGATGGTTTGTGGGGCTTGGTCGAGTTAATAGCGAAGGGCACTAACAAACATAAGTAGAAGGAAAGAGTGAAAAGTGCTCTTTCACATTTTGCTCTGAAAGTATGCACTTGTTGACTAAACCTACACATTTTCAAGCATGCTGCAACAGAATAAAATTTAGTAAAGACTGCACTAAAATCCTGGATAAAAAACATTCATGCTTATATTCCTCAATAATGCCATGACTGACTAACATTGAGAATGGTGATGCTGTAGAGAGAACTTTAAAAATAAAAACAAGGCAGAGGCAATTAACATTTAAAGTGTTCAAATGCATGTTAATGGTCTCATTTCTCCCATCAGAAAAGGGGGTGCCTGGCTTAGTCTGAGAACTATTTGAGCCATCCCTAGTTGATAGGTAAACATGTACAAGCACTTGGGATGTACACTTTCTTGGCCTTCCTGCTTTCTGGTTTGACTCAGGGGGATGGGATGAACATTATTCCTTTTTGAAACTTATTAGCCAGAATTCCACTGATGACTTAGCACAGAATATTAGAGATCTGGAGACCCAGAACTCTATCCTTATTTTAGAGAAAGGGAGCCAGAGGCCTCATGGAGATTAGGTGACATGCTCCAGGTCGCAGCTAGTTGGTGATGAGGTTAGATTTAGCCCCAAACCCATGTCTTTGGACTCCTAATATGGTACTCCTTCACCCTATCACCGTAAATGTGATGAAAGACAGATAAATGACACCAATTTCTTACAGTTTCTATGTCAGCACATGATTATTAGATGCTGTTGACTCTGTGAGTTCTCTGAGGTTAGAAGAAATGTGCTGCATCCTAAATGTCACAGGCCTGGAAGTAATCAAAAGGAAGCTGGATGTTAGCTGCTACTCTGCATAATGCTTGCAACATATCTGTGGTCGGTGGCAATGTGTTATTAGAGCTTGGGTTTTGTTGCGACTGTATGAACCAAGCCGCACAGGGAACGCTGAAGAGTGATCACAAAAATACCTTTCTTTCCCTACTGTCCCTCAAGCAGCAGGGATCAAATAACTGTTTCTCGGCTGTCTGTCGCTTAAACAAAAATATCTCTTTCACTCTACATGTATCTGTGGCAAGTTGGAGTTGCTTTCCTTTCTATGTTCTGTTCTATTTTTCAGACCCCAACGTTGGATCACTGGGGGATACTGGGACTAGAAAGGACCTGACATGATGTTTTACAAATTTATCTTGGATTCCTTCAGGACGTCACAGTTTGTGTTCAATAACAGCAGGTAGCGTAGAGCGGGCAAGCAGAAAGAGGTCTGTGATTGGATTTGGGGCTTGCAGAATCAGCGACCGCCAATCCTGATATGAGAAGGGCTTTCCATTCCAAGGATGGCAGTTTCCATCCGTATTTCAGGTCAGCTATCACGTCTATGTTGCAATAATGGTGGGTTTGATTCAGCGGCAACATAGCCCAGCCTTTCTACATTTGTCTAGGAAATCACAGATGAGACTTGGAGGGGATATATGGAGTCCACTCGATTTTCTAACTGCACACAAATCCCCCAATTCCTTTACCCTGACTCTGGTCTGGCCGCTTACCTGCCTGGCATGTTTTTTAATCTTACTTTGCTCTAGTAGCTTCATGTGTAAAATGAGTATAAGTAACAACAGTACCTCTCCTTTAGGGTTGTTCTGGGGATTTAATAAGTAGTTCTAAGTGCAAGACTTATATAGGATCTGGCATCTAAGCATTGTATAAATACTAGTTATGATAATTGTTATTTCTACTCCACAAAGTTAAGACTTCCTCATAGTTTTGGATCTCGGTTGGCTATAATTACTTTCACATCAGTGACGGAATGGCTTGTGAAGCTAATGGACATCATATGGCTAAACCATAACTGATTCAATGATTCACCTCTTACTGGACATTTAATGTGTTTCCAACGCCCTTCTATGCAGATAATGTTGTATGCTATCTGCACTTCCTGAAATCCATCCCTATAGCATCCCTATGATGTAGAGGTTCTTAATATTGCCATTTCTCAAATGAGGAAATTAACACTTAGACAACATAAATACAATATGATCACGCAACTTAAGTGTTACTTGCAAGACTCAAGCCCATGCTTTTGGATCTCAAAACCTTAATGAATTCCTTATGCATATTCTTATCCAAAATGATTACAATAGCAACTAGTCTGTGCACCTAAAGTCGCAAACCCCATTTATCTAAGTTATTCCTTATATGAACCACTTCATTCCTCGATAATTCAGAATAACCACGGTGTTATTTTCCTCTTGGGCCTAAACTCCTCAATTTTAAACCCTCAGCCTATTATGAGGAATACTTACATTGCAAACTCACCCGCAGCTTCATAAAACCTTGCGCTCTTCTAAAGAACCTAGACATCTCCTTCTACCAATTTATTCAAGACTGTCTAGACCAGCAGGACATGGGGTGGACATGAAGAACAATTTCAAGGACCCAAGAAGACAATATAATTACATTATAGCAAGAAGATCTTCTTCACTTGCTTTAATTAGCTACAGGCTTGTACAGCACATCTGATACAATTTGACTACCTTGTTGTCAGGGGGAGATTGTCACTAGTGGGAGCAGTGTGCATGAATCCCACAGGTGTTACTTTTAGGAACATACAGATCCATTTGTTTTTTGAAAACAGAAATGATAATTGATGAACAATTGTGTAACTATTTTTTTAAAGATTTTATTTATTTGAGAAAGAGCAAGAGTGGAGGGAAGGGGAGAGGGAGAGGGACAAGTAGACTCTTCACTGAGCAGGGACCCTGATGTGGGGCTTGATCCCAGGACCCCTGAGATCACAACCTGAGCCGAATTCAAGAGTCTGACACTTAACTGACCAAGCGACCCAGGTGCCCCTATGTAGGTATTCTAAACACAAATTTGTGTTATTGTACGTACAACATTTCCCAGAGAAGGAAATCTGGAGTGGCTTTGGCACCGCTACAAGTCCCAACTAAGGCTGTCCTCTTGGACTACGTGTCTCTTCTCTAGGAGGGCCTCTAACCATAATAATGGCTTAAATTTATAGATCACTTACCACATACCTGACATTATTCTAAGTACTTTCCATGTATTAACTCCTTTTAATTGTCATGACAACCCTATGAGGTATAGTAATTATTATCACGATTTTCTTGCCCATTTTATACACGAGGAACCAGAGGCGTGGAGAGGGTAAGCAGCTTCTCCAGGTTACGGAGTCTGTAAGTGGTCAGGCTGGGATTTGACCCTGACAGGCTGACCCTAAGGCTTTTGCTGTCTCTAGCCTAGGCATACTGGTGCCCTGGTCTCTGGCTCCTTCATCTTCCTCCCTCTCAGCCCAGTTCACGGTAACCTGCTCCCATTCATCCTTCCCATTTGCTTTTCAACTGGTGCTTTCATGGGGCTACTCTCCAGTTTGGACTCCTCGCTGTCCTGCCTCCTCCCTTTCCTTTCCTCTCCAGAAAGTCTTCCTGCCTCTTCCATGAGCAGTTCCTCGGAGGGAAGAGAATGTCAAGGTATCACTGAAATGACAAAATCACTTCCCTTCAACATAAAGCTTAAATGATTGCTAGGACAGCATGGAGAAGAAATTTTAATTAAAAAAAAAAAAAAAACCCAAAAAGGTACTTATTAATGCAAATATGTATTTTTAGACAAATGGGTGCCAGAAGAGAACACTGCACCCAGTACAATTTCTTTTTTTTTCCCAGTACAATTTCTTATACATACATGGGGCCATAAATAAATACGTATGTAGTAACTGAATGAATGAAGTCAACTCAGGACTGTGGGATTTGAACAGAAGCTTTTGAAAACCTGAACTTGGATGTTTTTGTTGGATTCTTTTAAGAAGATGCTCTTTGGCAAGAAAGACCATTTTGTCAGGATATATATAATCTAATGTTTCCATGTGTTATAACGTCCTCCATTGAGGGTTTTCCAGCAAGTCTGTCCACGCTAATGCCACTTGCCTGCCAAAGAAGGCAGTGACTGTTCTCTTTTATGTGTCTCTCTTTCACGAGTTTTTAAAAAAATAACAAACATTTCAGATACCATGAGAAAAGCTAATCTTTCTTAAGTATCAAGCTTGGAGAAGGCAGAATGGCTAATTTGCTTCTCAACTTCAGTGAAGATTTTTTACTTCAATGCTATATAAAAAATGCAGTTACATTTCATGTTGGCATGCCGTTTTTGAACTGTTATTAGAAATTACTGATACACAAGTTTAAACAACTGAGACCCATATTTTATTTATTATGTTCTGGTTATGAGGGGGAAAGCCAAGAAGACTTAGCAGTATCTATAGCTTCGTTGTTTTAATATTCGGTTTAACTAGTTACTTTCCAATCATATATTAGATTTTAAAAGCCATCTTAGGCTCATTTGGGTTCTTCTGTCTGCTTCAAGCTGCTCTGAAACAGTAATGGTAAGGATTTATTAATAGGAGAGTATATAATTAAAATAATGAAGAGGTTGACTGAGACGCAGTTGTAAAAGTTTGATTTTGGTACTTTTGCTCCACAGCCGTTTTAGGATTAGTCCATCACAAAAAATAGCTTGAGCTGTTATCGTGAATCAAAATACAAAGTTATTTCTCACCATGCTCTGGTATTGCAGAAAGATGCACTGCTCTGAGCAATAAATCTTGCATTTCAGGAAACCTCACCAGTCAGGTTAACTGTAAATTATACAGCAAATGTCTTGATTTCTAAAAGAAGTAAATTCAGTTTTTCAGCATTACCTTCCACTCTTTCTAAGAAACCCACTATGTAGCCATCTGCCTTGTGTGTATCCTGGCCATCCTTGGATCGATTCTGCGCTGGGGCAGCTCCTGCCTGAACCCTCTCTGCCCATCTACTCTTTTCTAACTGACAACATCCATAATCCTACCAACAGGTCTAGATTCAGATCAAATGCTGCCTCCATTACAAGTCGCCCAGCCAAGAGCAGGGTCTCCCCTTTCAGGATATTGACATTGATTGGACTTGTCTTTCCACGGTTTATGTGGGCCTCCGTCAACCTGCTCGACAAGACTTGAATCCCTGTGGGTTAGGGACTCTGCAAGACAGTAATTTATCTTTTGTATTATATATAAATTTCTAAACTGCCCTCAATCAAATGACAAATGAATTGTGCCATAAATACTTAATGTTTATGATAGGATTATAAAACAAAGTATGGATTTGTTATGTAAGACCTATCAGGATAACTGCCTTATTGTGTCATGATACCTTGTAGTCTAAAAACCCATTAACATCCCTGTATATAAGTGGAGTTGACAAATACACTATAATAAAGAAAATGAAAAAGGAAATAGCCAGTACAGGATATAATAAAAGGGGTTTGAAATAAATAAAGTCTTTAAAATTATATACAGTATATGGTAAATATTTGATTCCCTATAAACCTGGACAAGTAAAATGAATGGATAACCAGAAACTAAATGTGGGCTATAGGTTTCAGTCATCTGTTGAACTAAACATTTCCCCATAAGCATTTATGGCCACAGGTTTCATATGTGAATTCGTTTCCCACCCCTGTCATAACACACCTTTATATGTATACTACCCGGATGGTCGCTGAAAGCTTTTCTGCTCTTTAGATCTCGGTAAAAATGCAATTCCTCAGCCCATAAAAGTCCATAATCCCCAAGATTTCTATAAATTCTGGGGACAGGGGTGATGCTCATGCTGCCATAGCCCTGGGGTCCAGCACTCTTCCACCTGCCCGGACCTGTACACTGAAATTCAGCTTACAATAGACACTGTTAGTGGAATCTGCTGAAGATTTGGGGAAGGCAAAGCCAATAGCGCATGGTCTTATGCCACCCAGATGGCTCTTTCTTCCCTATTATCTTCTGCTTTTTTCTTCTTTTCATTTTCTCCATCCTGGATAACGTAATGCAGGGTTTTTTGTTTTTGCTTTTTTTTTTTTTTTTCAAGCGGAATCTTGGCACCATCTCATTCTGCCAACCAAGGTGGATCTCATTTCTAAATGTAACCTTTAATCAATATTTCTTCAGACAAAAGTGAGGCTTCTTGAGACTCATTTTGATCCTCACTGTTAAATACTGTAAACACGTCTTCCTATTACACTCATGCATTCAAAAACAAGTATATGGCCAAAAAGCTCAAAACTAGAGAGGAGCCAGGAGTGCATCTGACCTATTGCTCTGTTTCCACAGCTCCCTCACCACCTGTGACTAAAGTTACAGGTGTCCTATAAGCACCACCATAGGCATATTCCACACTTTACCCATCAAGTTGAATTGGGAACCTTCTGCTCTAAGCTGGTAACTCCAATTTTGATCCCACTGCCTGTCTTCTGGATTTGTGCTCTCCCCCGCCCACTCCTGCACAACTCAGACTTACATCCAAATTTGTTTCCTTCCCTCTCTGCTTGAGGCCACCATGCTCTTCAACCCACGAGGCGGTTTCACTTTCCTTGCTCCTGCCTGGCATCTACTCCCACGTGTATAGACAGCAAAGTTGGGACACATCTTTAGATAATTTGGGCTTTGAATCACTGCCCTATGGGTAATTGATAATTAGATCTGTTTTAGATTCTAGATCTTTCCAAGTTTCCAAGTGTTCAAGATTCTAATGACGCCGAGTTATTCATCTCTACAGAATGCTCTCTTGCTCACCACTGAGGGACGAACAGAAGAGGCAGAAAGGCAGTAAGTGACTACACCTGAGAAAGAAGCAGCAGACACTAGCATTACCACGTGGTACAGCTCAGTCAGCAAACCCAATCTACAGCGGGGATGCTATCAGATAGGAACCCCAGAAGGAGCCCATCTCATACCTTCCAACCACCTTCAGTTTTTTCTTGGCAACACTGTCCTTACAATTTGTTTTTAGTTAGAAAACACAGTATCCTGTGGTCATGACACCCAGCCAACATTTTCTCTGTTTCCAGTTAAGGGATATATAAAGATGCCAGAAAATATTTGCCCAAACAGTGCTGTTTTTCATTAGAAGTGTACTTTTAGAGCCTAGTTACTGCAATATCAACTCTGTATTGTTCTATTACCACAAAGCATACAATTGAAATGGGCATTTTTTTTCTATTAGTGGCATATCACATTTGTTGGGTATTAAAGAAAGTGTTTACAGATATTAAAAGTTTTTGTCTTCCTGGGAAAGGCACATCACTGAAAATGCAATACAATTTCTATTCTCTTTTGGAGTCTTGAAGTTTAAGAATGTAATTTTTCTGAGTTGCTTCAAGATAGCCAGCACATTAAATACCTCCCTCCCTCCCACTCCACCCCCCCACCTCATGACCTGACTATATCTAAGCTGGAGAAAGATGTTAACCCTTTGCCTGTCAGTTCTTTATCTCTGACAGGGCAGCACAATCACTCACTATATATACCTACCCTGGAATGGCCTCTCATGGTCCTCCTTTTCTACAGCAATTTTTGATATAATGTAACTTGTCTGGGAAAGGACACATTACTTTGCAGAGAATACCACTCAGGAATTAGAGAATGTTCCCTATTAATGGAAATTAAAATGTAAGTTGTGACCAATTCCACAGTTCCAATGTAACAAGTCTGGAAGTGCCATGCCTAACTGGGATGTCAAAAACTTCTATGTTTGGCAAATGGCTATCGTGAGAGAAACAGGATGTTTCTTGGGAGCTGTGGACCTCATCATGGCTTTGGAAAAAAATAGTAGCATCACAGATGGTAAGTGCCAGACCAGATGCTGCTGTGGCTGTCATGAACTCCAGAGGGATGAGCCAGGCAGTCTAACCAAGAGTGCTCATGGTGAGGTGGGACTCCACACTGAATTACTTTTGGATGACAAGGACAGTAGCCACCACTTATTGTTTCTTCATGGCCTGCTTGAGGTCAGCATAAGGGAGTGTTGAGCACTTTCCCTGAATCAGGCAAGGACTATTCTAAGTGCTTAGGTGGATCATCTCAGCCACTCTTCAAGAAATGGGACTATGGTTACTATAGCTGTCTAGATGAGGAAGTGGGGGCTCTGTTCTCAAGGCCACAGTCAACATCAGAACCTGGAGAGTTGACTCTGAAACCAGAACTCCTTCTTCTTCTTCTTTTTTTTTTTTTTTTTAAGATTTTATTCATTTATTCATGAAAGACACAGAGAGAGATGCAGAGACACAGGCAGAGGGAGAAGCACGCTCCCTTCAGGTTACCTGATGCAGGACTGGATCCCAGGATCCCATGATCATGCCCTGAGCCAAAGACAGATGCTCAACCACTGAGCTACAGTGAGCTTCAAGTGCCCCTGAAACCAGAACTCCTAATGGCCATGCCACAATGCCTGAGGCCTCCCAGGTAATAGAAAGTACTTGATATCTCTCCTCTCTCCATGAACAAGTACTTGACATCTTTCCTCTCTCCTCTCTCTCTTCTGTTGTTGGAAACAACACCTTTGTGAGATCAACGTTACTATCCTTACTAGGAAGTAAAGAAAACAAGCCTCTGAGCGATTTAGGGACTTGCCCCTGGATACACAGTGAGAAATGACACTGCTGCAATTTGAACCCAGGTCTGTATGAATCTAAAGTACAATGAGAAGCACCATGTGGCTTCTGAAGAACATGCTATAGTGAGCCCGTTGCTTGTCATGCATCAAAGCCAACTGTGTAGCCAGAGTTTAGGTGCTCCTATCCCCAAATCTCAGGGGACATGAGATCTTTTTAGCTAGAAATTGCCTTTCATACTTTATACAACTTTTTTTCTCATACAAAAAACATGAAACATGTGACACAGCAATTTCTCCCATGAACATCCTCCTCCATCCTAGGCTGGACCTCCATTCAAAATTCTCTGTCTACACGTTTCCCTGTTTGAAATGTTTTTGAGCACTTAAGATACCTAAGTCACTAGGGTAGAAATTAATCACTGGAGACATGTAATGCACAAAATATGGAAATGATAGCTGCTTAAAATAAAGTATAGGTTGTATCATCCAAATGAAGGCCGATCCAAAAATGGCATGTTAAACCACTAACATTTCCTTAACTGCTATTTATTTGCATATTCTCTAGTTTTGTCTACGGCGTTTTCATGGGTCTGCTCATGCTCCAAGTGCTCGGCATGCCAAGAGCTCAATTCTGTATAAATAGTTTCAAATGCACAGAATGTGATGGAAATCTCATTTGAAACCATATGGCCTTTCACAAATGCTCCAAATGGCCACTACTCAAAGGTACAAGATTTAAAAAGTAATCCTGCCACCATTAAAAATATATGAATAAATAAACGATGGCAATGACTTCCTTTTCCCTACTGGATTTGTGGACGGGTTGGGGAGTATGAATTGCTTCTGCTCTGTGGCTGATTTTCAGTTCGGATAACTCATCTTTATTCATTTCCTTTCAGTCGTGATGAGCCATATTGAGAGCAGCTGTAGGCAAGAGAAAAAAAAAGGATCTCCTCACTCCCTCCTTTAAATCGTTGTCAAACAGCCGTTATAAAGAATCCATCTGGGCTCAGTTCTTTGCTGGGCACCCAAGAAATAATAGAAAACAGGAGAAAAAAAAACAGTTTAAGCTGAATCTAACAAAGAGATTTAAAAATTACCCAAACACATGTTTTGGGGAAAAATCAACCTCAAGATGATTTAGTGCAAAAGTCAGGTAGACCAGGCCTAAAAGTAAAAGTATATTTCAAATTAAATACAAAACCAAATCAAAATAAAATGTACTTTAAAGGTGGCGGGAATACCAATAGGCAGGTAACTGGTAAGGAAAGGTCTGGTAGCAAATTCCAGTAAGAGTTATAAAGTTAGAAGGTGATAAGTGAGTGTCAATCAGCCAAGACTTAAAATGTAATTAGAGTGAAATGATATGGGAAAACAACTTGCACGAAGTGGAATGAAATAAGAAATGATTTACATTAATGACTGAGTTTTTCTATCTGAAAAAGTCTTTCCAGGTTTACACAGTGAATGAATTGGGGGTCAAAATGAAAGGTTTTTTTTTTGTTGTTGTTGTTGTTTTTTAAATTTTGGATGAATGATGAATATTTTTTGAATCAAGCTTAGTCTGAATTAGAAAGTAAATGCTTTTAACATTTTACTTAAAATGATTTCATCTGTTTTAATACATAAACCTAACAGAAATCTTGCTTACAGATCATTCTACTATTCTTCAATGACACAAAAATGGCTTTGGTTTCAAAGGGGAGACTTGGCAAGTGATTACTGCATAAAATATCGCAGTCTTGTTTATTTTACAGCATTTTTGTTAATGCGTTTTTAATGGTTACTTGAACCAAATGTTTAGGCAACTGTGCTGAAGATGAAATGAATGAGAAACAAAGATCTGTTAGAGGGCAAGCTGGAAGACTAACTGCTTTGCGAGTTTTCTTACAATGTAACTACCAGAGCAAAGAAGAATTGTAAGTAGTGCTTAAAAATGACCATGAGAGCACAGGGACTAAAATTCACAAGGAAAGTTTTCAGATGCCAGAAGGAAAAGTCAACAAAAGAGCCATCAGAATACACAAAGTAAATTCAAACTGTCGTGCTTTCGATTTATTAGCTAGAATTAGGGCTGGTTTTTACTCCCCATCATCTCTGAACTCTGCTATTTTGGCACTGCTGAGTACCCTCTCCCTTGTGACATTTTTCCATGGCTCCCACAATTTGATTGTCCATCTACTTCTGCAGTCTTCTCAGTCTCTGTTGATTGTTCTGTCTGCCTTCCTCTGTTCCATCTCTACTCACTTCCTGCAGTCCGGGATTCTGAGCCTTGCTCTCTCCTGGGGGTCCATCCATTTCTATGTCACCAGGTCACTGCTGATCATTCCCAAAGTGAAATGGCCTTCCTCATCCCCACTCTGCAACCTATTGATACCAGTCTGTGTCCCTCTGCTACCATGTCAACTTGAGTATGGTCAGAGAGCCACCACCATCACTAAGAGATCTACTCCCCAGGCTTAAAATCTTTTGACTCTTTTTTTTTTTTTTAACTTTTTTCTCTCCCTTGGCCAATATAGCATCAGATGATCAGTCCTACTGATTCATCAAAGATTTCTCTATTTTTTCCTCTCATTAACTGAATCTAGGCTTTCACCACTTTTGGCCTAAATTATTACCATAATAATACTAACAACAACTCAGTAGTGCCAACTATCAAGTGCCAAGTATTGTTCTGAATGCTTCATATGAATTATCTCATTACCCAGGAAGCAGCTATGTATAGAGATGAATTTATCTGAGGTCACACAGCAAGGAGAACCAGGACCGGAACCAAAGCTCTCTAATCCTAGAGTTCTTCACCACTATGTTGAAATGCTTCTCACAGAATCCCATCCAAGCCATGTTGCACACTACATCCACTTTATTTTTCTAAAGGTGTTTTAAATGTGGCAATATGTATTAGCAACCTCAATTATCCACACCTATGGACTCAAAATTTGAGTTAAAATTTCCGGAAATTTATCCTAAGGAAATAATTAGTTGTATATGGGAAGATTTATATACAGGGATCTTCACTGTAACATGATTTACAATAATTTAAAATTGGAAACAACTTTAATGTTCAGTGGTTGCTTAAATAGAATTGTGGCACATTCACACAGGGGAATATAGACCATTAAGAAAGACATTGCAGAAGAATATTTGGTGACATGGGAAAATGTTTAAGTTTTACTCAGTGGGAAAAAAGCAGGTTATGATAGTTACATACAGTATGAATCCAATTTTGTCAAAAAAAAAAAAAAAAAGAAAGAAAGAAAGAAAGACAAACAAAACCCCAAATATACCTAAATGTTAACCAAAATTGTTTTGAGGTATTGGGACTCTAAGGGATTTATTTTCATGCTTTTCCAAAATTTTATAATCAATATATGAACATTGTAATCAGAGATCCTTCCCATGATAAATGTTATTTTAAAAATTATATTCATATCTCACTACTTCTACAGCGTCATTTCTTTGCTCAAAGGCAATAATACTTACTATCCATTACATTAGGTAGAAAGTTTCCATACTTCAAAGCAAGCCCCTTTGTCTAAAGCTTTAAAAAAAAAAAAAGATTTTATTTTATTTACTCATGAGAGATACAGAGCAGAAGAGAGAGAGGCAGAGACAGGCTGAGGGAGAAGCAGGCTCCATGCAGGGAGCCCGACGTGGGACCTGATCCCGGATCTCCAGGATCACGCCCTGGGCTGCAGGCGGCGCTAAACTGCTATGCCACCGGGGCTGCCCGGTCTAAAGCTTCTTGATTCTTGAATCCCAACCTCTGTCTTTCTAGGAGAATGACCCCAGTTAGACTGGTCTTTTCCTGAGGCTTCCCTTCCCATTCCCCATTAGCTCTGTAGTTGGTGAAGGGACGGAGCAGGGCCTCCTGGTCACTCACTTCTCACCAATGCAGATGCATCAATCCTCCACTGGATAAGAATATGGATTTATTTATAAATATTTGGTATTTCTTTCTAGTTTTACCATGTGTGGATAATGGTACTCAGTCTGTAGGCCTTTTGTTATTACAAAAAGTCATCATTACCATCCACAAACTGGCAAGTGGTAGTAATGTTTCCCCCATTTAGTAATGTAGTTTTATTATTTACATGCTGGTCTTAGTTGCTATTCTCTGCATCTCCTGCATCACATTCTTCACACTCGGGCTACAGTACTTTTTACCTAAATTCAAGTGATATATTTACATATATGTTTCTTCTGTTGTCAGTTCCTTGAGTGCAGGAAAAATAGGTAACTAAGTTTTATTGGCCCAGCACATAGCACATAGTAGTTACTCAATAAACATTTATTGAATGAATTGCAGATTAGTGGAAATAGGTAAATCTGTATCTAAAATAAATACAAGTTGTTTGAGGAAAATACTGGAAGCAACTTCCACATGACTTATACCTGGAGTATATCACCAGCACCAAAAATGATTAAAATCTCCATGAATGAAATTGTTGAAGGTAAAAAATAAGTCCTATCTCCAGTTAGCTTTGCCAGATGCCTGAGAGATGCATAAAAGTTAACCTGAAAATGTAATATAAGTCTTACACGTCCTACTGATTTCTTGTATCAGAAGACTGTTCCTATCTATAGAGATTTAGTGATAAAATGGGTGGGAGGAGGAGAAGGAAAAAATAATTTTCACTCATTGTGTAAATTCTCAGATGGCAATTCCAATTGTTACTTTTCCCCACTGTATTCTAAATTGAAGTTGCTATGTATCTGTGGAGACTGAAAGATCATACCATGATTCACAAAACATAACACTGTATGAATAAGTGATCTATATATGGCGAGCTATAATTCTTCTGCCGAACTTTGGAGAAGTTGTAACCACACGAGGAAAGTCTGATTGGTTAATGTAGCCAATCAAGCCACTGGTTGTGTTTCAGAATACCATAATATTGAACACTCAGGCTTGGTTTTATATAATACATGGGTATAACTCCAACTGAGCCTGCATGCTCTAAGAGTTCCTTCATTTCATGTTGGCCTTAATTGCCATTTCTTTAGACTATTTCACTTCTCTCTTTGAGCTCAATAGGCCCTAACATTACATCATAACTGGGCAAAACGGAGACTCATCTTTCCATCCTAGGGACCATATAATGTAGATATTTAACTATTGTTGGATTTTGTCATCCATTTAAGCATGAACCTGGATTAAAGGGAGAATATGCAGGAAAAAAAGGGAATCATTCTTCATCTATGGGATAATGAACAAAAGTGCCCTTTGGGACCAAATGAAGAAGTACAAGAGGAAAGCCATTCCAAACTAGTTTTTATTTACATTGTAAAAGCATGGCAAACATTATTAAAATAGAACTGGTAAGAAATCAACCAGAGAAATAAAAATCAGGAAATAAAAAAGGTACAGTTTTAAATGGAATACCACCAGAACTCTAAAGTTAGGGTAAGTCAGTCCCCCCACTTTATATCATGTTCTCTTGGGCTTTTACAGTTAAAGACAATGTTTGGTGTGAATGAGAGCATGATGAAATCCATAGTTATCTGGATTTGAATAACAAGGGACCATTTTAATAGGGCCATTCTGTATCAGGGATATGATGTGAAACAAATGGACGCTGGCAATGAGGAGGCTCCCATTGGACGTGTAACTGTTAGCAAGTCAGATTCACTTTAGCACTGAGAATTTGAATTCTTTGTCCCACTGTATGAGACAGCCTGAAGACCTGGTCGGGCAAGGAGAGGGTAAGGGCAGGGGCAGAGGCCAATGGACTCGTTTCCACAAGGGAACTCCAGTTTTAAGAATAAATTATGCCTGCTTTATGGGAACATACAATCCTCGGGACATTGCAGACATTAAATAGCAAATATTAGTAGTGACATCTCTGTCCTTTAGTGGAGAGTTTTTCCACATAAACAAAATTTAAAAAATACTTTATGCATTAATGAGGCAAATAATCAAGAAATATGAATCTTATGTTTATTATGCTGAAATCTATTTGGATTACTGTCCTGAAAGACATAGCTGCATCAAAATCTAAATTCTAATACTCTTTAAAGAGATACAATTAGATTATCTTTAAGTATACATAGAAACAAGAAGAAGGCTCATTTTATCAAGCAGAGGTCCTTCACTGATTCACTTGGACTTAGCATATTACCAGTAATTTTAACACACTTGAAAACAGTTTTCTTAATAGGATAAATACTATCCTTTGCATTCCTCTTCAGAACCTTTATTGACTTAGTAAACTACTTTTCATGTATGGAGGAAAGGCCAAATTTACTAGGCCATTTGACTTACCAAAAATTAAAACCCACACCCACACAGCACATAAACATTAAGCTTTTCTAGGTTTTTATTCTTTTTTTAAAGATTTTATTTATTTATTTGAGGGGGGAGGGGAGAGTGAGAGAAAGCATGAGGGGAATGAGGAGGGGCAGAGGGAGAGGGAGAAGCAGATTCCCCGCTGAGCAGGGAGCCCCATATGGTTCTCTATCCCAGGACTCTGGGATCATGACCTGAGCTGAAGGCAGATGCTTAACTGACTGAGCCACCCAGGTGCCCCAAGCATTTCTAGTTTTTTGATGAACATGTAAAATCACCAATTCTCTGAAAAAGAATGTAAATATATTACATTATTTCATTAAAGAGCAGTAAAAGTAAATGGATTGACTGACTACATTTCATTAGATAATTAGTCAATCTAATATATTTTGAATTAAAAGGAAACTTAGGAAGAGGAATTACATTTAAATAAATGCTTCAGGGGCACCTGGGTGGCTCAGTTGGTTAAATAGCCTACTCTCGATTTTAGCTCAGGTCATGATTTCAGGGTCCTGGGATCGAGCCCCAGGTCAGACTCCCTACTCACTGGCTTAAGTATTCTCTCTCCCTCTTCCTCTGTCCCTCCTCCCGCTCTCTCTCTCTCTCTCAAATAAATAAATCTTTAAAACAAAACAAAACAAAACAAAATGCTTTAAACACAAAATGTCTTCCTGTAAACAAGCAGTAAGCAGGAGGCCTTCCATGTATGGCATTAAAAGGGTTAAGTGTGCCACTAAATGTCTTCTCCCATTTCCTCTCAACTGGAGGATGTTATAATTTTTTGGGTTTATGAATTGGCCAGGCCAGTCAGCATCCTGAACACAACTGACTCTATCTAGCTCTGTCCCTTACCTGCTGAGAAGAGACAATTCCCCTCACACTTGGAACCCTGAAGCCCTTTAAGCTGTCTGCTCCGTAACCGCAGCAGCTGGACCCTACACAATTCTTCATCTCCTGCCACTGGGCCTCACTAAATAAAAACTATGGTGCCTTGTTAGCCAACAACTGAGCGTGAAATCACTACATTGCAATCCCCTACTCTCTGAGTCAGTCAATCCCCCCCTCCCCCCCATTATAGATCTGGATGCATCAGGTCAATAAAGAGAGGGGGAGAAAATGGAGCGGAATAAAATGAATGTATCAGGGGAACTGAAACACACCCACACGGCATATTGAATTCCATACAGTGAAATCAGTTAGTACATTCGTATAAAGCAGTTTAGAGCTGGCTAACAAAACCGAGATATGTGCTATTTAATGTCATCATCATGCTTTGAACTTGCCCAGGACACAGAATGGGGAACAGTACGGAGACAGACACACGGCGAAGAGACAAGCTTTTGTCAGGTCTAAAATTGCTAACAGATTAGAGCGTGTCTGACAAGGCACTGAGATTGTAACATATGTTCTTTTTAAGGAGTATTAACGTTTCATGCATTAGTTACATGCTAGCTGAGAGAGCTGGAACTACTAAAAACCCCAAGATGTCATTTGTAGTAATCAGAAGTCCTCTTCATTCAGGATCCCGCGTGGGCATCTGCTGGGGGATGCAGGATGCAAGGAAGGTGGCATGAGGGGAGGACAGCCAGAAAAGACACAATGCAAAGAAACAGGCTGTAACACATGCTGGAGGTGGTGTGAAATTCTTTCTTGAAAAAGCTCCCAAGGGGGAAGGGCATGAGCAGAAGAGGGCTTCGGAAGAGGGAGAGGATATTTTGAAATAGAGCTCTTTTTAGCATTTCTTCCCACCTATATAACATCCCCTGTCCAGTACTCCTTCCTCAGTTGCAGGGCTATTCCTTCTGTATCCTGTAATGGCCCTTTCACTTATATTTCTTGAGATGGTTCTTTTTCAGGAGGGCAAAGCTGTTTTATGGTGGAAATCAAAGTATTGAATAAATATTACAATTGAGCTAGGACCACCAGTCCATCTAGAACATTCAAAAATCATTAGGCCTCTAATATAAGGCCCAGGCTCCCTAATTGTAAATTTTTACATACAGTGTGTCATGTTTTTAAAGAAAATTTCAATAACTTTCGCTGTTAGTTTTCAGGCCCCTTACATACAGCAGCTATATCTTGTCTCCACAATGCCTGGCACACAGTAACGACTGAATGAACATTTTTTGACTTGTACTGATACAAAGGGAATGGAAAACATAAAATAATACCTTTAAGCACGGAGTCCCGCTGGCAGCATTGTTTACACATCCCTCCTCCATGTTCCTACTGCACTCCTGGGTAGACCTGACCACAGTCCTCATTACTCAGGCGAGACTCAGAGATTGCTGTTTGTCTTCCCCAGAAGACTGTGGTATCCCTAAGGGTGGGCACTAAGACTTCCCTGACTTTGTAGCCTAAACATCCAGAAGAGGGTGGTACTTAGGGGATGCTCCATTTTTCTACCCTAGGGCACCACAGCTAATTATTACCTGACCAACTTCATACCCACCAAAGGAGTTGCCATCTATCTTATTAAAAGGAGCTGGAAATGGAGAACTCCTATATCAGTAAAATGTGCACATCATTTTCTGATTTGCAAATTTTCATTTAAAATGAATTCTTATTTGTATCACGTGGCTTAATTTTATTATTCATATGTTATTCAGTCTCCAGAGATAGTTACCGATCATATACGTACATGTGTGTATACATATACTGTACACGTGGATGGGTAGGTATAGAAAAAGACATAGATATAAAAACTTTAAACCTCGGTCCTTTCCCACTTAAAAAATTTTTTTTAAATTTATTTACCTGAGAAAGAGAAAGAGAACATGAATTGGGGTGGGGGGAGGGGAAGAGGGAGAAGAAGCAGACTTCCTGCTGAGCAAGGAGCCTGACTCCTTCCTGAGACCCTGGGAGCGCAACCTGAGCCAAAGGCAGATGCTTAACCAACTAAGCCACCCAGGTGCCCCCCCCCCGGTTTTCACATCTTGACTGATTTCCTGATACTGATTTTAATGTTAAACATGCTCATTTTACATGTTTCTAAACATAAATTAGAAGAATAAAAGCTGTAAAGTGTTATCATACTAAAAAAGAAATAATTTTAGAGTTGGTTGTTATCTTGGATTATTTATAGACCCATCCAGATTTTTATGGGGGAAAAAGAGCTGGGTTTAGATCCTGAGACACATAGTCCTACTTCATATATAACAAGTTAGTAATATCTATGATATAGTGGAAGATATTTACAATATATGCAAACATAATCTGTTAGGGGAAAAGCAACATGATATATACACATATCTATATCTATATCTATAGAGGGTGGCATGACTCTCCAATCATTGTGAGTGATCTGAGAAGGCAAATAAGTAGGGCACACAATTTATTTAAATTTTAAAAACTCTTTGAAAAGGTCCCACATCAAAGATAGTTTGTAAAAATGGAGTTAACATGGGATTGGGCCAAGTGTTTTCTCATGGAGAGGAGTTGATTTAAGATGGGAAATAATGAGTAGAACCAACATTTTTCATCAGGAAAGTGTTGCAAGTAACTAACAGCATTAGCTATATTTTCTTTTTAATATTAAAAATTATCTTGGAGAGAGAGAGTGAGCACACTCAAAGAAAGAAAGATAGATCTGTAAATCCATCTGCCTCTTTCATGTGATAAAACCATGGGAAGACTGTGTGTGTGTGTGTGTGTGTGTGTGTGTGTGTGTGTGAGAGAGAGAGAGAGAGAGAGAGAGAAGAAAGAGACAAGAGGAGAGAGGAGCTGCTGAGCGGAGTACAGGAGACCTGAAAGGTGATAAGCAGATGATGCTCTCACTTTTGTACTAAACTGGTGCATCTGTCTCACCTAAAACGGACAAGTTTGCTTACTATGTCCTATGAGATACCTGATTAGAAAAGTCCAGTGAAACTGGGAGAATAACATATTCTAAGTATTATTTTTAAAAATGGAGAGGAGGAAAAAAACCTCATTGGTGTGTGTGTGTGTGTGTGTGTGTGTGTGTGTGTGTGTGTTATCAAAGAAAAATGGAGGGTAGAAAAGAGGATAGAAAAATTGTTCAGCAAGGAAAAAACAGAAGTTGAGAGGAGCGACTGGAAAAGTTTATAAAATTATAAAGGACGCAAGTGTGGGTATCCATTATGCTCATTTTCTGAACAGTAAAGCCAGGTAAACCCTTTTGAAGTTTAAAAGGCTCTTTTAGGGCACAGGATAGGAAGGGCTTAGGTTTATTCAACAGGTAGCTCTTCAAGAGAAAGTATCCAGGGAAAAATTAAAATAGCTTAAGAAGTTTGGGACACATGGGAGGCTAGATTCTTAACAGGTTAATAAAGGAAATGAGGAGCTTCTAGTAGCATCCCCAGCTTTTGAATTCCTCTTCTCTTCCTCCCACAGACAGAGAGGCAGGGTGGCAGGCCTGGTGAGCCCCTGATTCCATTCTCTCGATTAATGGCAGAAAATTGAGCATGGACTATGAATGTTGTATTAGTATTGCTGTTGTCAACCCTAGCCACTAATGACCCAATTTGGGGGGAAAAGGGAGCAGAGGGGAGAAGGTTCCAGTTAAACAACAGTACTGTCTGAAGATGTAAAAGATCTTTTCTGAGGTAATTAAAAAAATTTTTTTTGGCGACTTTAAAGACCGGCTTTCTTATGTGCAGTGCAGCGTAGAACAGCTTGTAGGCTGCAGATCAATAAATTCCAGTTAACTTTCAAGTCATGTCGGCATGCAGCCCTGACTGGTTTATTAATTTAAATTTCAGCCTTCTAAAAAGGTATGTCTAAAGAAGTAAGGCACTACGTGGATTGTACTGAGACTGCTCCATCAGAACAGGTCTTTGCATAGATTGGTTATCCACATCAATAGGAAATCTTAAACCACTGAAGAGAAGAGGTCACCCCTCCTTCGGGCTCATTCAGTTTGTGTCTTTCTTAGGAAAACCCTGAAAACGATTTCTTTGTTTTTAACAGTACTTGATCTCTGAACAGCAAATACCTCTGGCTTTCCTCACGTGCACTTCAGCAACCTAGATAAGAAAGAATAAAAAAGGTGGAAACGGAAAGGAGAGAAACACAATTTCAAGGTTTCAGGAAGGTCTGCTATAGTCTCCCTTCTTTCTCTCTTCCTGCCACTATGTCCCTGGAACCCACTGAATTGGAAGGATAGAGCCTGGAAATGAAAAGTGAGGAACAGCTTATGCTTTTCCCTCAATCATCTCTCTCTAGCATGCTTTCTTACCTTTGATTCTTTACTTTGTTTGCTTTTGCTATACATTTTTAAAAAGCCCTCAAATATCTGTCAGTGGATGATACCTTTGGACTTGCTCCAGGCATCAGGACATTCTGCTCCAAAATGACTAATATTTTAAGAAGTACAGACTAATTTTACTATTTGACTATGCCAAAGATCACTATGAGAGCACAGCTGTGGTTCAAATGGTGCCTCCTCAAACTAAATGGCCCCTGGATGATCTGTGTTCAACTTCTCCCTTAAGGTGACATAAAAAGAACAGGCTGCTTGAATCCATGAAAGCTGGTCAGAGACAAAAACTGCACAGGAATCCTACTGCACCTACGAGGCTTTTATTCTGATAGAAAAATTTATGAAATGGTAATACTATCTGAACTTGGCCCGTAATAAGAGTATCTTAAGGATATGTTTGAAAAAACAAGTGCTTATGTGGAACTCTCAGATGTTTTCAAAAAGACCAATCGGGCCTTCATGAAATTTATATAGAATGTTATCATTTTACTAATAACTATGATACGTATTTTAAGAGCCAACTGGAACAATATGGAACTTAGGCCAAATTTTTGTGTTGAGAATTTTAGATTAAAGACAGATTTATACTTTTTATTTCTGACTGCATTCAGTTTTAATCAGGGTTCCTGGAGCTCCTCACTAACAGTGAAATTGTATTTAAATAGGGCCTTTAGGGCTTTCCGAGTTACAGATTAATTAACTCAATTTGGACAGGGTTTCGGGGGCAACCATAGCTTCTGCATCTCTAATTTTATCTCCAGAGGTAGTCAAAGTTCCTCTAGACACCAGCAACTAAATAATTGCATAGGCTTAGACAGATTATGATTGAAACATCTAAAGTAAAGCAGGCTTGTCAGAAGCCAGAATATGACCAGCGTTATACAATGAGACGAGGCGCTACTAGTTTACATTTCTAGCACTGAGCCGAACAGGGCTAGGAATGCAGCTGCACCATTTGGTGGGGCATGGGGGAAGCAAACAAACAGCTTGTGTCTCAGTTTCCCCCTCTGCAGAATGAGGATGAGAACACCTAAGTCAAAAGGCAGCTGTGAGGACTAAGAGAGTGCTCAACATTAGTGCCTGGTACACAGTGAGCACAGGGTAAGTGAGATGTTGTCACTATTATTCTTATAAACCTGATTACTGTGTTTTCTTGTGCATAGCAGAATTCTCTAGAAATTAAAGGCAAAGAGAAAAAGGTTAAGGAAAAGAGTAGCACATGCTTGTTCAGACATTACAGTGAATGGTCTTTGGTCAGATTTTCTTTCCTGCTCTTTGCTAGGCACATGCACATACCCACTCTTGTATTGTGCTGTCCAGGCCATTATACTTCTTGTCTACTTCAAACACACCCTGGACTTTTTGGCCTTTCTGTGCCTTTAAATCCCCCTCTCTGGGAGCTTGCCCCAGACTATACATATCCCACCTTGTCTTCAAGCCTTAGCTACTGCTTTCTTTTCCATGACACATTCCCTGATTCTGTGAGGACTGTCTCTGTTTTCTCTGCACTGTATTTACACTTATATAATTTTATGCTTTTTACATCTTACCTTGAGCTAGTAGTCGTCTGTATCTTCTGTCATTTAATGCACTTACTTGACAGGAAGGGACCATTATTATAGACCGAATAGTTTATGTTCCTCAAAATTCATATGTTGAGGCCCTATAACTTCCAATGTGATGGTACTTGGGGCTGGGGCCTTTGGGAGGTAATTAGGTTGAGATGAATTCATGAGGGTGGGCTCCAATGATGGGATTAATATTCTTAAAGAGAGGAAGAGAGACCAGAGCTGTCCCTCTGCCTTTCTCTGCTATGTGAGGACATTGTGCAAGAGTGGCCACATAGAAGCTAGGAAGAGAGCTTCACCAGGAACCAAATATGCCAGTACCCTGCTCTTGGACTTTCTAGCTTCCAAAACAGTGAGAAATAAATGCCTATTGTTTAAACCTACTCAGTCTATGGTATTTTGTTACAGTAGCCTGAATTGACTAATACAACTGTGTCATCAGATAGCTCACAGATCTATATGTGATTTGTTGGCATTTAATAAATGTTTGCCAATTGTCTTCTGGTTCCCATTCACCTGGGCCACTTATTTCCATGAATATCTTTCTTCCTCAGAAACTCATTATTTTCTTTCCAGTTTCCTGCCAGTCCCTCGGCGACTACATGCAAATATTTCACTTTGTGTACAACACTATACTAGATGTTGTGGAATAGATCAACTTTACCTCAAGAAGCTTTATGGTCCCCTTGGAAGTGGAAGGTCAACACATCTGACTAATTAATTACCAAATGGAAAAGATCTGAAGACAGGCCCAATAAAGGCCAAGGAGGTAACCTATGGGAGGTAAGTGTGCTACATTAATTTATATAAAGAAATACACTCTCATCGATTTTTATCTTCAACAAAAAGCTCCTTTGGCTATTGTTACATTTGTCATTTAGGACAAAGATGTGGTTATAAGTGATGTTTCACTTGTCTTTTGCCTCTATCATAAGGTAAACCACTGCAAAAGGTGAAGGTAAGAGACACCTGCTTCCTAACCTCAGTGGCCGGAGGACAGGCCAGAGTGGCAGGGATTGCGGGAAACTTAAGAGCACAGTCTCTAAAGAAAACACTATTCAACCCTAGCTGATCACTGCAGTTAGAGAATGCCAGAATGGCTCAATCTTCCTTTTCTTTTCAAAGAGATGCAGAAAAATGTGGATTTAAAATTTTAAAAAAATATATTTAATTTATTTATTTGACAGAGAGAGAACATAAGTAAGGGCAGTGGGAATGGGAAAAGCAGGTTCCTCGCTGAGCAGGGAGCCCGCTGTGGGGTTTAATCCCAAGACCCTGGGATCATGACCTGAGTCCAAGGCAGATGCTTAACTAACTGAGCCACCCAGGCACCGCAAAAAATGTGGATTTTTATGTAGAATCTATGTAGTTGTAAATCCTGGCTCTTATTCTAAAGATTTAAAAACACTGTTTTAGGCAAAAGAATGTGTGTGGCCAGTGTCTGCTAAAGGCTTCCAGGTTACAGGCTCCACAGTGTTTTGGAAAATCGGAGCAAGACACTTGCAGTATGGCACTCTGCATGGAGAAGAGGTCCTAGATCAGTTGGTGAGTGAGACACATCTACGACTTATTTCTGCCTTTTCTCTGGCCTCCCTCTTTCTCTGTTGTCTGTGCTGACTGTTCTCCATAGTTCAGTATCACTGGTCCCATTTTTGAAGCTTTATGTTGACTTCAACAGAGGGCTATCATGATGGAGACACCCGAATCGTTGGTTCTGCTTTTAATTGCTCACTCCCTATTGACACACCAACCTAAACTAAAGCACACTTCTCCTGGGCATGGCACAGCCTCATTGCCTCCACCAACTGGTTACCCCTTCAGAGTTCCTCCAGGCCACCAGGGGACGTACCTACTGGCCAATGCTCTGGTCTCACACAATGTGGGAGGCAATTTTAGTTCTTCTCTTATTTATCTCCTCCCACTCCTACCACATGATTACATCATAGTAATGATTCCTTTGGAATGATTTTCAAAAACCTCCTATTGAAGGCCATGAAACTGAAGTAATCTTTCTTTTTTTTTAATTTTTTTAAAAATTTATTTATGATAGGCACACAGTGAGAGAGAGAGAGAGAGAGGCAGAGACATAGGCAGAGGGAGAAGCAGGCTCCATGCACCGGGAGCCCAACGTGGGATTCGATCCCGGGTCTCTAGGATCGCGCCCTGTGCCAAAGGCAGGCACTAAACCGCTGTGCCACCCAGGGATCCCTGAAGTAATCTTTCTTAAAGACTGCTTCCACTTTATTATGCTCTTTGCTTCACTCAAGTAAATTCTTGCCATCTCCTGCACACAACAGGTTTGGTTCTACTTTTGTCCTTTTTTATTGATGACAAAGAATAGTCTCTTGAATGTCTCACCAATCCCCTTTCTTCATTCTCTTTAAAACTCATGCCAAACTGAACCCCAATTTGTCCTTTCTTTTGTCATAATCATGTCTGATATTTTTTAAGGATTTTATGTATTTCCCTGAGAGATTAAGAGAGAAAGAGAGACAGAGACAGAGAGAGTACAAGCAAGGAGGAAAAAGGCTGAGGGAGAGGGAGAAGCAGACTCCCCGTTGAGCAGGAAGTCTGATGGGGGGGGGGGCTCCATTCCAGGACCCTGAGATATTGACCTGAACCAAAGGCAGATGCTTAACCATCTGAGCCACCCAGTTGTCCCTGATTATATATGATTTGTACCAAGAAATATGTTGCATTGTAAAGATTTCTAGTTTTTTAAAAAAAGATTTATCATTTGAAGGGGGGGGAAGGAGACAGACTGTCTGCTCAGCGGAGAACCCTATGTGGGGAGCCCTATTCAGGGCTTGATCCCAGGACCCTGAGATCATGACCTGAGCTGAAATCAAGAGTTGGACACTTAACCATCTGAGCCACCCAGGTGCCCTGATTCTAGCTTTTTAAACATTTTGTTTTAGGAAAATGGAAAAACAAACAAAAATAATTATCATAAAAGAGTTCAAGTAAATATATCTTGTTTATCACAGACTTCATGGAATTTGAGACTCATAATAGCTACCAAACACTATAAACCAAGCAAGCCACTGTGCTAAATACTTCATTATCCCATTTAACCTCAACATGCTAAGATAGGCATCTTTTCCCATCCTAATTGACAGATGGGAAAAATTGAAGCTTAGGAGGTGAAGATCTAGCCCAGGTCATGGAGCTGATAAGTAGTGTAGTGAAGTCTCAAGGCCCAAGCTCCTGGGCCAAACCAAAGACCCTAAAACTCTACTCTACACAGCTTCCATGAGTTTAGAGAGCTGCCTGTACAGGGTGAAAGCTACTGCTAACAGGTTGATATTAATGCAATGAATGACTAACAAAATGTCCACTAAGATAAGGCCCAAAGAAAGTAAGCCCATAACTGTTTCACAATTTTTTTGCAAAAAACCTCAACATTCAATCCCAGCTTTCAGGACACAGTTTGTCACCTAGGTCCCCTCACTGAGGTCAAAGGTAGAAAAAGTGACTGCTAAACCTATTCTAACTTTCCAAAGGAAGCCAAATAAAATGCACTTTTAAGGAATGTCAGCTCATTTTCTTATTAATTAATTCAATTAAAGAGACTGCTTCTCCCCTCAATCCTCAGTTCTCCAAGACCTTATTCAGGCATGTGGGGTGCCTGGCTCCTTCTTGTTCACGTCACCAGTGCTCACGTCTGCCTTTCGTCCCTCCCTCATGAATCAGACAGGAAAAGTGCAAGGAGAAGGACTCGTTGCTTTCCCCTTTTCTAATTGTAAGGCTGTTTAAAGTCTGTTCAGATTTAGTGTTGTCCTAGTTATATGCTAAGTCTCAGAGTTTTCTATGGAATTAGTAGGGAAACTGCATTTCAACTTCAGAAAAAACACACACACACACACACACAAAAAAAAAAAAAAAAAAAAACCAAATGAGGGTTGGATAATTTCCCAAGCCCTCCCTAGAGCAGAAAAGCAAAATAATGCCTGGTCCTGGCAGCTATTGTACTTACCTCTAAAAATCCCAAGAAGGGACCTGGGAAATCATTTATTCAAACTTTGGGCCACTGCATCCTTTGTTTAAAAGATATCTTAGGTGGAAACATAATGAATACAGCAGATTAAAGTGAAGCTACTTTGATGGGGACAGTGATGGACTTGGAGTCCTGCCCAGTGTCATCCCCCTCCCTCTGCCTTCTAAAAGAAATCTCGAAGGGGAACTGAGGAGCAGCCACTGGGTTTCAAACTTGTTTTGGTCACAACTCACTGTAAAAACACATTTTATTAAGTGACTCAGTACAGGTGCACGTGAGCACACAAAACCACACACATAGCTGAGACAAAACTTCCATGAAACAATGCTCTTACTACACGTGTCTATCTGACACTCTCCTTTCTCATCTCGTCTTTTCCATTTAAGAAACACTATTTCCAGTCCACTAGATTACTATCACTGCACATTAAAGGAATTCAAAAATACAGCATTCAATGGTAATCCTAAAAATAATTCTATAGATGAGAAAATTTTGCTCATGCCTGCATTTCCTTGTCTTTAAGGAACAGATGAGGAAAAAGCTCAGTGAGAAGCGGTCAGCAGAGGCCCTGCCATTTGGAAGTAGGGCTAATTCACTTGATCTAAGAAGGGCAGATTCCCTTGGTAGGGAGTTGGGAATGCTGACCTACAGTAAAGTCTGGTCTTTCTTCACATAGTATATCATGGGCCAAGTCCACAAAGGTTTCTGCCACATGGACCAGAAAAAAGCAGGGAAAGTCAGAATATAGGCAAAAAAAAAAAGAAGAGACAACATGTCCGTGTTTGAGTTTCTGATTCTAGTTTATGCCCAAGGCTCAGTTTTATTTTTGTCCCTGATTCCATAAAACATCCTTTATCTTGTAATCTCTCATTTTATTAAAAAAAGGAAAAGGAGAGCAAAAGTCACGACGAAAGTTTGAAAATAAGTTGTCATTAATATACATAAAATCTACTCATGCTACGAAATTATCAACAACATAAGAAAAAGCCACCACTACCTTTAAAGAACAACACGGAAAATATTTATGGTGAATTTGAAGAAAGTGAAAGAGAATGCAAATGCGTATTTGCAGAAAGAATTCCTAATGTCTACTCCTTTTCTACCCTTAGGATTGTCGACTCACGATGCCAATCCAGTGGCAGCCACAGAATTTAAAGGTTTTACTGAACTTTCTACGCTCATTTAAAAGACCCATCTTAAATACTATTTATTTAAATGTGTGTCCCTTTACAGTTTTCATTTTAGCAAGAGGCTGTAAGAAATACACCTTTGGAAAAAAAAAAAAAAGCTAGCCATGGTAAACGTATAACAAGGAGGGCTTCAGACATATGTACTTCCACACCAAATCACAAAATGGGCTTTTATAAATTTCTTTCTACAAAAATAAATAAGAGAAAGTAATAAAAAAAGATAAAGCCTTCATACAGAATTGCAGCAATTATATCCCCACAGCTACACTATAACCCAAAACTTTGCAAAGGCTTTGATTATTGAACCATGGCTGAAGTGAATAATTTGCTTTTCACTAAGAAAACAAGCACATTCATTCTCACCACAATGGAGAGAGGCAGTTTTAATTAAACCTTATCAAAAGATGAATAAAGAATAAACTCAATACCCATTCCACAGGACTTTATTTTCATCTGTTTAGTTTAAGCTTGCCATGTTCGTGCAATAATTATCCACTGTCCAAGGAATGCTGGCGTTGTGTTAATGTTGGTAAAGATTTAATTAGCTCAATTATCTGGAGAGTATTGAAGTGAGGCTCAGCACAGTACAAATTTCTTCAGGCTTTATACATACCTCTGATCAAAATACATGAAACTGAAATCTAAGTGAACAAAAGACTCTCACTTCTACAATTCCACTATTGAAACAGTTCCATACTTCATAATTTTATTACTCCAACTGGAAAAAATAAAAAGAACCCTCAATATAAGTCTTTAGAAGTAGAACTCGTAAACGAAGGCTTATCTTGGTATGTGTGAGTGTGTGTAGGCACAGTGCATACAGCTAACTTCCTAATCTGTAAATATGTTCTTAGAAAGTTAATTAAATTTGTCTTTTAGATAAGTATTAGTACCAAAGTCCAGTCCTTTAAAAATTTTTTATCTTTTTACTGTAGCCTACATATATTATGTTTTTCCCGGAAAATGAAGCATTTAAAAAGCATTGAAAGCACAGTAACACAGACAACTGTTTCAATCTGTCAGACACCAGGGACAGACAGTAGGGTTCATTTCAGAAAACAGATTGGCCCCCAGCGGCCTGACCTTCCTGGTGGGAAAGAGAACACAGTGCTGTGCTTGACAAGCTCAGCAACAAAGAGGTATATTCAGGTCCCCCCAATTCAGACACGCTTCTCACAGGGAAAAATGCAAAGCAGGAGAAAGAAATGCACCACTTCTAGCAAAGCAGTTTCCTTAGTTCAGAGACAAGGATCTCAACAATAACAAAAAATAATGTATTTCGGAAAGTAGCAAGCACCATTTTCTCTACTCATTTATAACTTCAGAAAGCTCTAATCTGGCTTTTGCCAATGTCTTAGCTTCTAACCTCACCTGTGATCCAAACTCACTGGTATTACAACATCAGTGGAAACCTGAAAATATGATTATCCTGATAAAAGATTTCTTAATTACTTTACCAATGAAGAGGGCATAACTTTTCTCTCAGAAGCTGGTTCATGCAAATTTCAAAGTAAGCTTTTTTTCTTTTCCCCACGTTACAGGTTTTGCCTTTAAGCTTTTATTTTAAAACTCAGACGGACATTTCCTTGTCTTTTAGCCCCTCAGACAAACAGATTTTTCATTGTTTATTTTTAATTTGGAATTTGTATAGGGTCTTCTATGTAGGTCTCCAAAGGAGCCAAAAATCCAGCAAAAGTATCAACTGCAATAAAAAAATTTGATAAAGTATATTTTTAGTAAAAGAAGTCTTAAGCTAAATTAGTTGCGATGAATACATACTTTTTATCTAACTTCTAAGGTCAAGTTTTATTGTATATGCTGCTTAATCAGCTATACCCCATGTTTAGTTTGCATTTTTTGAATTTTATATATATGTCCCACATTTTCTGAAGCATTAAACTTCACGTGAAAGATAAATTTAAAAGGCACTCACACTTGCTCATATTATCCTTATAAACAAGTACATTGTAATTTTTTTTAACATGCAGATTCTGTATTTTAGTACATGCTTTCCTAAACTGTAAGGATTATGGGCACTTAGGTTCAAACCAACCAGTACAGTTGAAACAACTCCTGATTTCTGACCCATAAATATCATGATGATTTATTACATAAGCAGGTATTGCAGATACATGCTCCTCACTATAAATGTGTGGGCTACTAGAAAAATTTATGTTGAAGAACAGACCATCGCATATTACATAGTCCACCATAGTTTATAAAGGTTTAACAATTGGACACACACCACAATCATAAGCACCCATTGCCAGATAAAAGGTAAGGTTGGCCAGGTGGTGAGAACACTTTCTGTTTAGTGGTCCAAATAATTTGCCTCAACTTTAGACTTAAAAACTTCAATCTCAGAAAATTCTGTGAAGAAATAGGGCAAAAGTGACCAAGGTAATAAAAAATTGTGTTTTTTATCTGCCACATTTTTTGAGCCATCTTTTTTTTGGGGGGGGGGGAGGGTTATGTTAAGGACTTCTTTGAGCTGGCAAAGACAAGACACAAGTATGGGTTAGTTTTACCTTGTTTTCTAGCCTGCAAATACTTTTATGGAATGACTCACTCAGTGTGGCTCGAAAAGACATCCTTGGAACTTCAGAGTATTTTGTGCAAGAACAAAGGGTGCTTGGGTTCAGTTTGCAACAAGAGTCATTTTTACCACACCAATTCCCTTCTTTTGTGCTGGCAAAGGGGGATACTTTGAGCCTTTCGGGTTTAGAAGATCTTCAAACAGACAATGGTGTGCAAACAACCCTCAAGAACATAACTTTACTAGAACAACCTCAAGGCTGAGACCAAGGCTTTGAGAAAGGCCCCTTCAGATTTCCTTCTGCTCTCCACCCGGAACAAAGCCTGCCTGACAATACTGAAATCTCCTTCTTTCTTTGGATTAAACCCCCTTTGCAGGAAAAGTATGCAAATGCCATCCCTGGCTCCCTTGTCTGAGGCTACTCTCACCCAGCTATCTTTTCTCCCTCTGGCTTCCCCACCAGACCATCACCTGCCTGACATGGAGACCCAGCTTCCAATTCAAAGTCCTTCACAGATCTGACAGTCGCTCCCTGGGCCTGCCACAGCCTCTAAAAGGGGCTCATTTAGTCGTAATTAACTATTCCCTGCATCTTTCCTAAGGTATGGTAATTGTGCTAAAAGCCAACAAGTGAGGCATTCATTCTACTTCTCATTTAAATCTTTCCCCCCCTCAGCCGTCTCCCACCCTCTGCCTTCTTTCCACCTCACATGGCTGCCCCCCACCACACACATACACTTTTCTTTTTTTCACTCCTCCCAGGGAATATTTCAAGTCAGGAGATGGAATGAAGGTAGAAATTAGAAACTATAGGAAAACAGTTTAAAAAGCAGTGCTTACTGAATGGTGAAGTACTGCGTGGGAAGTCAAAAAGAAAGTGAAAAAGAATTAAAAATGAAACAAACTATTTCACTGACACAAATATATAAATATATATAAATATAAATACATATGTTTGTGGAGACACACGATACAAGTTCTACAAATGCATTTTTCTTCACCTATATATTTTCTTCTCAAAATATATGTTCACCCTGCTTGAGAGATAAAAGGTACAAATAAAAGGTAATTATTTTGTCTCACCAGCTTTTCTTCTTTATCCTTAAGCTGTAGATAAGACAGATACAAGGTCAAGAAACTTGAATTTGACCTCTGCAAACATTTTAGGTCCTGGCAAGTGAGCAGTGGACCAATGAAGACTGTATTATGTTCTTGCAGGCAGACAAACACTATCATGATTAGGAGAAGTCGTGGCAATGAGGTGAGGTGATAAATTATTTACTTTGGGGCAGCCCGGGTGGCTCAGTGGTTTAGCGCTGCCTTCAGCCCAGGGCGTGATCCTGGGGACCGGGGATCGAGTCCCACGTCGGGCTCCCTGCATGGAGCCTGCTTCTCCCTCTGCCTGTGTCTCTGCCTCTCATGAATAAATAAATAAAATCTTTTTTAAAAAATTATTTACTTCAAAGACTTCCAATTAGCCATGAGCTGTTGAGTTATAGCTAAATGGACTGAACTGGAAAACAGTCATGGCTTCCTTGCAATATTTCAGGCTTTCAACACACAGAACAATGTTATGCAATTAGTCTCAGCATTAGGAAGGAGACAATGTTCCACTAAAAAAGACTCAAAAACAGTCATCTGGACCTTAATCATCTGGACACTGCTGTTACTAGTGTTAATTTACCAGCATTTCTTAGGAGTAACAGAATACTTTAAATTCTGAAATGCTCTATGGTTATACATGAGTTGATTTGGATTGGTATTTGACTCATCATATGCTACTACGTATAGAGGAAAGTCTGGTAATGAGAGAACGTCAAAGAGCAGGGACCCATTCAAGATGGCTCTGAGGTTGGAATTATAGTGAGAACCTACCATGGCTTATAAAACTGTAAATTAACTTTCTTAGTTATGCAATAAAATTTGTAAAATAATTTTTCTCTGCTAAAACAGAAATTTAATGTATCTGTTGTTTTTCCTTACACATAAATTTTATACACATATGCGGAACATTCTTTTTTCACATTATCCCATATATTTCTGCATGTTCATTACTTTTATGACTAGTTTTCAAGGCGGTATATATTCCATCTAGTTTCGTATATGTTAATCTACTCAGTAATTTTTTTTCTCAGTAATTTCTTATAAAAATATTTAAGGTGTCCATTCTACATAATTTATGTTTAATCTGTCTTACAGTATTTGTTTTAACATTTTTTTCTGTCATTGTCATCATGTTCAAAAATGTTATTGATTTACTAAATCTTAGGTGATTTCAAGTAACTGGGTAGACTTTAAGATCTTCAAATATTTGGATTTAGGCAAAAAGTGGTAGGGAAACGACAGTTTACTCTTACAGGAACTCAAATTCATGAGTATCAATTTGAATTTATTCACGAAAATAACTTTTGCACACCTGCTGAGTGCTAATCACATTACAAGTAATACCATGAAGATACTAAATTCTTAACATTTAACTTTCAAAAATTGTTTTAATTTTTAATTGAAGTACAGTTGATAGTCAATATTAGATTAGTTTCAGATGTACAATACAGCAATTTCATATATATACATATATACACACGTATATGTACATATACATGTGTGTGCATATATATATTATGAAATGCTCACCATGATAAGTATAATTACCATCTGTCACCATACAAAATTATCACAATACTAAAAAGAAAACAAGAAAACAAAACAAAACAAAAACCTCTTAAATTTTTATCCCTGGAAAGCCAGTTATCTCACTTTTTAGTTTTTGCATTTTCCCTAAATTTCATATTGAAATTCTACATAGTCACAAAACTTAAATTAAGGGATTCATTATTCATTTCATAAAAAGATATATAAACAGAGAAGGCATACTTTTCCAAATAAAATAATTCACGTATAACGTTCCAAATAACATGTTACATACATGTTGTAAAATTTATACTAAAGGGACCATACCTATAATAGATTCACAAAATTTTAGGGCTGAAGGATGAATAATAGGTTTTCAGTCAAAAAGAAAGGTAAACATTGGTATAGTTTCTAATATTCTAACATTATGTTAGGTATAACTGCAATTGGAATTTTATACATTTTCTTTACTTATTTTCCAGACATGATTTACCATGATAAGAAGTTCAAAGAAAAGAAAAAAAATACTACATCTTCTTTCAAGTCATTATAGGATCCCTGAAGGATCTTCCTGGCTTTAAGATGTTTTGATTCTTCTGTGTCTGACCAGGAAGTCGTATGCATTTCCCCATAGGCAATCACATTAAAATCCAAACTCTTGGGATGCCTGCGTGGGCTCAGTGGTTGAGCGTCGGCCTTTGGCTCAGGTCAGGATCCTGGGGTCCTGTGATCGAGTCCCGCATCAGGCTCCCTGCAGAGCCTACTTTTCCCTCTGCCTATGTCTCTGCCTCTCTCTCGGTGTCTCCCACGAACAAATAAAATCTTAAAAAAAAAAAAATCCAAACTCTTTAGCGCATCATTCCAGACCCTTTACAATCCAGCTTCAAATCCTAATTTTAGTTCTGTTCCTTGTCACTCCTATCGACGCTCTTTAGCTTTACCAGCCCATTTCCTGTGATGCTTCACTTTGTGACATGACTTTGCTCTTAGCATTTTCTCTGTGAGAAAACATCCTTCTCCTTCATGCCCATGGAAAATATCATTCTTCCTTTGGTTCACAATCTCTTCCTTTGTGAGACCTTTCCAAGCCCCTCTAGCAGAATTAATTTTGACCTCATCTGTCCCCCCCCACACAGCTTCATGCAACCTTCTACCACAGCCTTTATCATCCTGAAATGTCAATGTTCATATCTGTATCTCCAAATTGTGAGAGTCTTGAAGCTAGAAACTAGAATAGCACCTATATCATGGCTACTCAAAAAAGTATTTGCTAAAAGAACAAGATATTATGGTATGGTGGGTTAGCTGGATATTCACTAATTCAGTCAACATCAGTGGTTCAATGGTTGAGTATCTGCCTTTGGCTCAGGTAGTGATCCCGAGGTCCGGGGATCATATTCCGCATCAGGCTCCCTGTAGGGAGCCTGCTTCTCCCTCTGCCTATGTCTCTGTCTTTCTCTGTGTATCTCTCATGAATAAATAAATAAAATCTTTAAAAAAATGTGAAACAAGGATAAAATGTAAACAAATTCCTGTATGCTGAGATTTAGAGGCTAGAGGGGAAGACAGACAAACCACAGAAGACTTCAGGACAGAGGGGCTGAAACTTTGGCTCTATTCCCAACACGTGTAAAACAGCTATACATTTGTTCATGTTCATGAAATATATTTCACACTCTTGTCAGACCACGTTGCTAAAGTCTACCATTGACAGGGGATGGAACATCTCTGAATTCCTAACTCACACATTGTCCTCTCTCTACTTCTACCCATTTTCATTCTGAAGGTCTGAACCTCAAGAGTAATTCTCCCCTCCCTCTCCTTATTCCAACATCAGGCAGTCCTGTCCTCAGTTCAGGAGCTCATTCTGAATACCACAGTGCTCAAGGGCAGCATGACCAGTGATAAGGCTTGTGTGCATCGTGTACCTCTTGATACGATGTGAGGAGAGCACTTCATTTGGGTAGTATGCTTCCTTGAAATCCATCACCATGAAACAACATCATTAGAGATATTCTAAAAAATTCCTGAACAGTACTCTACAAAGTATCAAGATCATGAAAAACAAGAGAATATTGAGAAAATATCACAGACTAAATGAGAGTAAGGAGACAAGATGATTATGCAATGTGCTACTCTGGATATAAGCTCCTGGAACAGAAGGATAGGAGTATGAAAACAGGTGAACTACAAATACACTTGTAGTTAAATTACTAGTATGGTATCTACATTAATTTCTTAAGTTGATAAATGTACCATGGTTATAAAGGTTAATATTAGAAGTTGAAGTGAAGGGCATGGCTTTCTGCACTGGCTTTACAATTCTCCTGTATATTTAAAAGTATTTCAAAATAAAGAGTTAAAAAAAAAGAAAAAACCACAACCCTAATCTTACCACTACTCATGCTGAGTAGTTACATTCAATTCTGAACCTTCAAATGCACCTGGATTTCTATAAATTACCACATAGCAGTGGGCAGGGAAAGACCTGAGTTCATTCTCCTGAAGGAAGTTGAGTTTACACTGAGTTGGCTCTCCATGCTGTCCTGGCGGTCCTCATATACACAAGCTATGTGAAATGGCCTGATGCTTTAGTGTCATCTAGTCAGAGACTCTCCCTGCAAGATCAAAACTAATGTGTATAAAAAGGGGAGAGTTACAGCCCAAAAAACTAATATATAGAAAAATTCTTTTAAGAATTGGCCTATTAGGGGCAGCTGGGTGGCTCAGTGGGTTAAGCATTTGCCCTTCAGCCCAGGTCATGATCTCAGCATCCTGGAAATGAGCCCCCGAGTCCAGTGGGAATTTCTGCTCGGCGAGGAGTCTGTTTCCTCCTTCTCCCTCTGCCCCTCTGTCCTGCTTATGCACTCTCTCTCTCAAATAAGTAAATATAATCTTTTTTTAAAAAACTGACCTAATAATCATCAAGGGCATAGTAAATGGCACTCTATTATAATTTTTAGATGGCATCTGTGTGAACATAAAAATGACTGGTCTCCATTGTAAATTGAAAAACTGAGACATTCAATTAGATTGTTAGAACTGGGATAACTTTATAAAGAAAAAAGACTGCACTGAATAGCAATTTATTCAAAGAGTGAAAAATATTACCAGCATAATTAACATGTTAGAGTTAATGAATGGCACTGCTGATACAGAGTAGTAGCTCTCACATTTTTTGTTTTTTGTTTTTTTTTTGTTGTTGTTGTTGTTGTACATTTTTTGGTCTTTAAGGACATTTTATACTCTTAAAAATTATAGAGGACCCCCAGCAGTGCCTGGGTGGCTCAATTGGCTAAGCGTCTGACTCTTGATTTTGGCCCAGGTCAGGATCTCAGGGTCCTGAGTCAGAGCCTTGAATCAGGCTCCATACTCAGCTGGGAGGCTGTTTCTCTCCCTCTTTCCCTCCCCCCACTTGTGTATGTGCATACACTCTCTCTCTAGAATAAGTAAATAAGTCTTTAAAAAAATTATAGAGGACCTCCAAGGATCTTTTGTATATATGGACTATAGCCATTGATATTTACTATATTTGAAACTAAAATTAATCATTTAAAACATAAATTTATTAGTTCATTAAAAAACCCATTATGTTAACACTAAGTATTATTTTAATAAAAATAAATATATTCTCCAAACAGAATGGGGGGTGGCACTGCTTTACAATTATGCAAGTCCTTTTTTAAATGCCTAGCTGAATATAAAACAGCTGGATTCTCATATCTGCTTCTGTATTTAATCTGTCCTATGATAAACTGTTTTGGTTGAAGCAGCTGAAGAAAATGTGGCCTCTCACAGATACATGGTTGGAAAAGAAAAAAGTATTTTAATAGACCTTTCAGATAATCGTGGATATATATTCTTTTATATTACAACAAAACTCAACAAGTGGTAATTTCTTTTTTTTTTTTTTTAAGATTTTATTTATTTACTTGAGCGAGAGAGTGAGCCAGAGCATGAGTTGGGGGGAGAGGCAGAGGGAGGGGGAGAAGCAGACTCCTCGCTGAGCAGGGAGCCCGATGGGGGCTCAATTCCCTGAGATCATGACCTGAGCTGAAAGCAGGTGCTTACCCGACTGAGCTACCCAGGTGCTCCAAAAGTGGTAATTTCTCAAGGGTCAGTTTTACTGGGAAATCTGAAATGGTATCAATGAATTCTTTATTTTATTATTCTTTATTTTAATATCTGTGGGTTTATTTCATATTTCCAGTGAATATTTTATCCATGCAGCGATTTTCTAAAATCATGCATTGGTCATTTGGAAAATATGGATTCAGTGTGTTACGGGTTTTTCAAACATTGACACATTTCACTATATAATGTCAAAAAAAATCACACTGGCTTATATCACCACCCATCTTACTTGAGAATTGTTTGGCAAACCATCAGGCTCACAGGGGCAAACAGGTTTATGATAGTTTCTCAAGATTCTAAATTTTCTATTGAAAGCTTTAATTTTATCATTGACAGCAAATGCCATCACTTCTTTTCCTGGAGTGACAGCCTCACTTTTTTTGTTCATTTTTGAGAAAATATCTGCCAGGAAGAAAATAGCTAGTAAACTTTGCAACTCAAAACACCTGCACCAGACCTTTTCCTTGAGACAACCCAGTGATTTGGTATATGGAGATGGCTTATACAAACTTCCCAGTGAGTCACACAGAATATTTAGCCATTTACTCAAAGGGAGAGGTTTAAGAAAATTAATAATTTTTAGTTCTTCATGAAGGACATTATTCAGTGAAATAGCCTTTAAAAAAATACCACTGGGGCAGCCCCAGTGGCTCAGCGGTTTAGCGCCGCCTTCAGCCCCTGGTGGGATCCTGAAGACCGGGGATCGAGTCCCATGTTAGGCTCCCTGCATGGAGTCTGCTTCTCCCTCTGCTGTGTTTCTGCCTCTCTCTCTCTCTCTCTCTCTCTCTCTGTCTCTCATGAATAGATAAATAAAATCTTTAAAAACAAAAAAAATTAAAAAAAAAATTAAAAAACACTACTGTGTAGTGGAGTAAAACAAAACAAAACAAAACGCCAAAACAACAACAACAAAAACACCCCAAAACAAAAAAACCCTCCACAAAAAAACAAAAACAAAAAATCCCACACCAAAAACTAGTGCCTAAGAATACAGTCCGGTGCCACTGCCTGGATTCATACTGAGGAACCAGGAGTCCTACTTATTGTTTTTGCACTACTACTAAAGATGTAAACATAGTGCAACAGGAAAAGGACAGCTTAGTTTTTTTTTTTTAATTTTTTAAGATTTTATTTATTTATTTATTCATAGAGATGCAGAGAAAGAGAGAGAGAGAGAGAGGCAGAGGCACAGGAGGAGGGAGAAGCAGGCCCATGCCGGGAGCCCGACGTGGGACTCGATCCCGGGACTCCAGCATCATGCCCTGGGCTGCAGGCGGCGCTAAACCGCTGCGCCACCGGGGCTGCCCCACATCTTAGTTTTATTATGAAAACAATTTTGATGCCTATGGAGCCTCTGGGGATCCCCAGGGTATACACACCACACGTTGAGATATGCTAATACAGAGGCTAGTTATAGGGATGCCACCATTTCTTTTCTTTGGAACCAAGAGATCTTATCCGAGGGGAACCCACAAATCTGAAAGTGAAACTTTTACCAAAAAGGTCAATCTATAAAGCAATGAAAATATTCAACAAAGGGAATGATTAATATAAGAATGTCAACATATATATCAAATACTATTTTAGTTAATAGATTAATTGAGAAGAATACAAGAGTGGAGATTCTTTTTTTTTTTTTTTTTTGGAGATTTTATTCATTTATTCATGAGAGGCACAGAGAGAGGGGCAGAGACATAGTCAGAGGGAGAGGCAGGCTCCCTGCAGGGACTCTGGGATCATGACCTGAGCCAAAGGCAGATGCTCAACCACTGAGCCAGCCAGGCATCCCAAGAGTAGAGATTCTACCCAGACTGTGGAAGGCCAAGTGGAGGGCAGGGAATAGAGAAAAGGATGGGAGATAAGACCAGGCACACACGCAAACACCACCATTCACCTCTGGGTCTACATGGCCAGACATCTACAGCTTGCCCATCCTGAGAGGCTTAAGGGCATCTTAGTTAGAAAGCTAGTCCAAACCCTGGGAAATCCATTTGTGGGTGACCAGACTTAATTCTCTTTAAAAAAAAAAAAATTTTTTTTTTGACAATGCTTTCTCTCAGGATAGTTGATTTATTCATTTTTTTCTAATACATCTATCAGTTATTAACAAATTGAGTTACTGTGGCAGAATAAAAAAATCTTAACTTTAGATGAACCATTTCAAATAGTATTTCATATATTTTTTTCAAAGGCCAGCTTCTGGACCACACAATAAAACTCCCAAATGAGGGGATGAGTGGATTCACACTGATGTTTAAAGTTTTAGATTTGACAAAACTAATGCAGTATATCTTGACAGCTATATTCAGTAGCTTAATGCTAAGCCTTTTATGCTGAATACAGAACAGAATGAATTTTCCACTAGTGTTTTGACTAGGAGGTTTTAAGATTCCTAGTCACTTAAGACGGCAGTCTGAGGCTGCTTGATAAAACAAGCATTGGCTATTTCATAACTATCTCATAAAAGGTTTCAATATTTAAGGGAAAAGAAACTCAAGGCAAAGACATTCTGAAAATATATGTTTTAGCCAAAATCTGAATGCTATGTAAACACCCTTTTGTAAACACCCAGAAAGACTTGCAGCTGTGGCATCTGTGACTTAAAATAACAAGATGAAGATCTCCAAGTAAAAGATAAATGATATCATAAAAGTTTCTTATCAAAAGAAAATACATTTTCTAATGGAATTTATGTAGGGAAAGGCTTTACAGTGAAGCCTATTTAATCCATTGTAGAATACTGAAACCTTTAAATTTGGAGTTCAGTTTGAATACATGCGAGGCAATATTCTTTTCTGTTTTGCCACTGGATTCTCTTTTTTACAAACTGCAGATTAATTTTCCCTGTAAGGACATACCTTTTTGGTTTAGTTTTGTCTGTAATTATGGCTACTGTAAGTTATTGACTTTCTGGCAAAATATCAAATTCCAGATGAACTGACAACTAGGCAGTAATGAAATTGGAGAGCTTCCCCTTTAAAAAAATTAAAATTTTAACATTATACCAAAATATGATAGTCGTATTCTAAAATATACATACATACTTTCACATGGATTAGATCTACATCTCCCAAAGGGCAAATGCTCTCTTCTATAAATGAGATTGCAGGAGAATCGAGAACCCCAGTTTGATTTGTGCAGCCTAGCTAACCACTGAAGATAAACACCAGCCCTGTTATAATTCAGTATGCAACTGAGCTAGTCTTCCATGCCAGCAGAGGAAAAAAAAAAAAAAAGTCTTCTTTTCTGAAGTTGCCCATCTCTATCCGTTTCTGTCGAATTGCCACAATTGCCCAGATAAAACATTTGAGAGTATGTCAGCTTTAATTAATGTAACATGACCTGATCATTTCCACAGTTAAGAATAAAGAAGTTTGCATTCTTCAAATCCAAAGCTCAACCTGGAGATTATGCTAAGTTGCTTCATTCATAGTCCATACTCCTCTGCTCATGTCAGAAGGACAGCATTTGTCCCCTCTAGTGATAAACAAATTATACATGAAATCAATTCCACTTCACAATCATTTTCCCTATTGGGTATTATCTTTCCTTCTCTGCTCCCTCCAGTTAAGCCCACATCCTGTAACTTGCTAATGAGCTGGGGGCTTTCTGTTCCAGGTGGCACCCCCTGCCTCGAAGTCATGACATTTCCCATTTCGAATGCTGCTGGCATTTTTCGACAGCTCCTGCTAACTAGCCTTTTTGACCTGCACTAAGAGGGACTCATCTGATCGAATCCTCTAACCTGCCAATCATTCCAGCAAATGATCTTCACAGTCACTCCCAAGGCAGGAATGGAAAAAAAAAAAAAAAAAAAAGATATGCGAACGAGAGGATGAGGGAGTAGGCAAGCGGGTGTCTCTGCAGCTACCTAATGAGAATACTTTAAGTCTCTGAGGCAGCTGAAACACTGAAAAACTGGTGGGAAAATTAGGACACAACTGAATGCCTGGCTCTGTAATTACTGATTTCTTTCCATCCTGAGATCATTTTGAGAGCAACACCTCTGAGATGTGCCAGTTTCTAGAGAACACAAGAACACCCTACCTTACACAGAGAAAATAGATTTATTTCTCCTGCCACTATCAATATGCAATTCTCATAGTCCCACTCTGCCAAACAGCATCCATTGCAGAATTAATTATGTGCTATAAGCTTGTTAAGTGTGCATTTATTTGTAAACTAGGGATGATTATCATGTTTGCCACAATGAAGAAAGGACCTCTTTTTTTTTTCCCAGGCATATTTTAAATGTTGTCACCATTTAGGAGTGTTGATTTTTACACATTTACATAAAAACAAACAGGTATGGTGGAGGCTGGCTTTGTGCTCAGGGAGGATTTAACACTGAAAACATAGGATAATCTGGGCTTTCTTAATTAATGGAGACAAAATAATTTTTTCCGTCCAGATTTTTCTTGCCTATGCACAGTTTATTTAGTGGGTTCCCAGCCCACAGAATAACCCAATTACTTTAGAAGAAAGATCCGGTACATGGATCTTTCGCGGTAGATCACCACTCTAGGTATCTCAGTATGAAGTAGATTTGTTGACCAAGGACTGATACAATATAATTATGTGTTATCATTACACTATTGTATGTAATAATGTAAAATAAATACTGTACATGATTTGATTGCACATGATAATCACACATCTTTCCCCATTTATAGTAATTAGGCCAATAGCCCCATTTACAGTAATTATTATATGTAATTGAGGGCATTTTACTAATTGCATTGGAAATGATAATCCAGAGCAATTAAAAATCCAAGGGCACTATACATAATGCAAACTACATTAAAAGAATGGGGATAATTTAAAGGGAAAAAATTCACCCAATATGGAAGTGAACAGTGCAGCATTTGATTCCATGCTTGGCATATGTGGTGATATCTATTCTGAGATAAATTTCTGTTAACTTTTGTATTGTTTTTGTTCTAGACCTTGTACATGATTTCCTTAGGTGGAAAAATAATCCTTTCACTAATCTATGATGTTATCCTAACAACTCTAGGACTGTTGAAAAATTATCCTGGTATGAGTGTACAGAGTGTGTGTGTGTGTGTGTATGCATGCTTGTTGGTAAAGGAAACAGCTATCCTAAATTCCAAGAGACTCTGTAAATTATTCATTTGCACAACCAATTTGATGTTCTTAAAAGCTTTATTCAGAGAAGCATCTCAGAGTATTGCAAACATTTTGTTAAATATACTTGTAATAATTTAGCTAAAATGTTTAACTTTGTTAGACTTGAAATATATTCGGGTTGCAGTCTTTATTCTATTTGCTATCTCTCTGGAATTTTAATGTGTCTAAGGACCTGAATCCCTGGCTTTTGTCCCAGGGTCCCAGGGTGTATCCCTCCCTGATCCCACTCCCTGTTTCTACCCAGACAAAGCTTCCATGTGAGGAATATCTCAGGAGGAGTGATGAGCATCCGTGGGACAATGGGAATAGTTTCAAGCTCTTTTTTGCCTTCCCTTCTCGACATTGTCATTTAGACATTGTCCTCCATGCATTCAAATGTCATCCCAGACCATCAGCCCACTTCAACTCAAACAGCCTCCTTTTATGCTCAGACACTTCTTAGAGCATCCGCAGACCACAAAGACTGTCTAGTGGGACTCAGCTGCTATCCTGGTATTAATAATACAATACAGTGCACTTAGGGCATAGATGATTCCCTCTGTATCCCAAATTCGTAAGAATCAACATTAAATGAAAGGGAAAAATAGAACACCTGAACTGATTATAACTACTTGTTCTATGTGACCGCTAACTTCACAATGGTTTGGCCAAGCATTCTAATAGATATCTTGCTTACTAGCCATGTCACATCTTGTGCCCATTACTTATAAGAAAGCTTCATTCATATTATGCTGCTGGCTAAATAGTCCCTAAGAAATTAATTTGGATTTTAAAAAGACAGAAGATGCAAGTTGCAGTGCCTTCCCCCACCCTCACTCCACAATCTGAAAGCTCAACTGACCTGGAAAATTGAATCACAAAAATATAGCTAATTTTTTTAAAGAAAGATTTATTTATTCACAAGAGACACAGAGAGAGAGGCAGAGACATAGAAAGACGGAAAAGCAGGCTCCTCACAGGGAGCCCGATGTAGGACTTGATCCCCCGACCCAGGATCACGCCCTGAGCCTAAGGCACATACTCAACAGCTGAGCTACCCAGGCGTCCCAATATAGCTAAATTTTGAGCATCCATGGGCTGATAAACCAATTTGTGAAGCATCACACCAGTTTCTTCTCTTTTATGCCTTTCTGCTTTTAAAAACTCTCAGAGAAAGGAAAAAGAAAAGCAAGGGCAAAAAACTATTATTTCTTAATTAAAAAAATATCACACTGAATTCTGATTTTAAGAAAAGCACACTGAAATAGTTAAAGGTAATGGAGCATCATATTAGTAAAAACAATGGTTTAGAAAAACAATGTGTACATACGTGTGTGTGTGTGTGTGTGTATGTGTGCATGTGAGAGAGAGAACACGCAAGAGGGAGGGACAGAGAGAAAATGCTTAAGATAAAGCAAATGTAGTAAAATGCAAATGTTGGGGAAAGCAGGTGAAGGGTATCAGGACTTCAGTGTACTATTCTTGCAACTTCTCTAGAAGTCTGAAATAATGTCAATTGAAAAAGATACTTTAAAAAATGTACCCTGGATGAAACATGATATATTTAACTTTATTTTCATTCTGCTCTGTGACAATCCCAGGACATAATTAAGAAGATTAGGTAGTAAAGGCCTTCAAGTCCTTTGCTAATCTACTCATAGGGCTGGTGATGGTGATGCAGGGTACAGATCAGAGATGACCCAAGGAAAGGGAGGGGTGGAGGGGCAGAGAAGGGAGGGAGAGAAGAGGAGGAACAAGCATCCTGAGCCTACTATTTTGCATCAGAGTTTACAGGAGATAATAGACTCTCCCGGGTGGAGGGAAGCTAAGGGAAGGAGAGTGGAGGTGGGGTGGGGAAACTAAACCACTAACATTCCAGCCTTTCTACGTCTGGTGTTCATAACATGCATTATGCATTTGTGGTTCACAGCACCATCAATTTCCCGAATAAGACATATTTTTTCATCTGCAGCAATGTAGGGGTAATGACAAAACCCAGGGATTCTTTCAGTTAAAACCTGTTAGGAACACTAAGGATTGTTTCCTCCTCAGCCTGTTACTTCCACAACTATTGTCAACTGCATGAGACAACAGAGACAATAAAACTATAGTCGCTTGATAGGAAAAACAATCTGTAGGATCATGCAGAAAATAAGTTGTTGCAGGAAAAAAAAACCAAACCCAGAAAACTTCCTGCTGCTAAAGGAAAGCTACAACTAATACTTGAATTTATTACACTGTGGTAAGTATTAAATGAGTACTATCTCCTTTTGTGTCTATAGTTGAGAAAATGCAACATGGCTTAAGAAGACCTTTCGTCAAAAATATCACACAATGAGGATGTTGTTATGCCATTAAAATTGGAATTTCCCTCTGTGCTTGTTTGATTTTTTTTTTCCTTGGTAGTATACAGGCCAGGCAAGGTGCCTTCTGGCTATACTCCTTGCTTTGTAGAAGCTTCAGAGACTGCTAAACCCAGAGCCTTCTCCTGAGGGGTTCCTGAAGAAAAGACTGGCCCCCTTTACAGCTCAGCTGACTGGATCAGGCTCTGCGCGGGGCCTAGGGCCATCTGTAGTCAGCCAGCAGCTTTTGGAGTGACTGACACAACAGCCTAGCTCAAAGCTTTGCCTTCTGCTTCACGGTCATGCCTGCACCCAACAGAGCTGCTCCTGAGGGGGTTTGAATCTGAGTAAAAGAGCTCACTGATGGTCCCGGAAACAGGGGGACGAAGGGAGATGACAGGAAGCAGGATTCATGAATAGGCAGAAACAAGTAGGCAGAAGCCATGAGATGAAGAGACGGTGAAAACGTTGGCGGATGCACGGCCAGCCAGAGCGAGCTGCCATGACGGCCCGGCCCGGAGGCCGGCGATCGCGGGCTGCCCGCGCAGGAGCAGGCCCCGGGCTGACGTGGTCAGGGTGGTGGACAGAATCAAGCTCCTGTGCGGTCCTCACGGACACCCGGGCTTTGCGAGGCCTGTCTCTGCAGCTGCTTTGACTGTCAGCCTTGTTCTCCCTAATTTCCCGAAGCAACCTCAACAGACTACTGTTACCTGAGGAAACCTGACCGCGGCTCGTTCCCCTGTAAGATCCCGTCACCCGCTCCGTCGTGGTCTCTTCCCCTTCCCGGGCACAGCTCCTTCTGTCATTCTCCGTTACCTGCCTCTGTCCTCTCTCCCCACCACCTGTCTTTTCACTTGAAGGTGTCCCTTCCTCAAACACTTCGAGCTTTTCTTAGATGGTTGTAATCCAGAACTGAAACATATTTTTACTGATTGAATTCAGTAACATTTAATTTAATTTTACTGATTCCTGGGACGCCTCGGTGGCTCAGTGTTTGAGCGTTTGCCTTCGGCTCAGGGCATGATTCCCGGTCTGGTGATCGAGTCCCACACTGGGCACCCTGTGAGGAGCCTGCTTCTCCCTCTGCCTATATCTCTGCCTCTCTCTGTGTCTGTCATGAATAAATAAATAAAATCTTAAAAAAAAAATTCTTTTTCTGATCTCTTTCCTTTTTTTTTTTAAAGATTTTATTTATTTGAGAGAGAAAATGTGCAGTGGGGAGGAGCAGAGAGAGAGAGAAAGCAGCAGGGACCCTGCTGAGCAGGAAGCCCCATGAGGGGCTGGATCCCAGGACCCAGGGATCACGACCTGAGTTGAAGGCAGATACTTAACCAACTGAGCCACCCAAGTGCCCTGGATTCCTTTTTTGAAAGGCAGGTAGGGAAAATGATCTTCACCAGTGCTGTGCTGTAGAATGTTCTGTGATGCCACAAAAAGGTTCTTATCTGCCCTGTCCCCAGTATGTGGCCACTAGTCATGTGCAGCTAATGGGCACTTGAAACAGGGTTCTGCTACTGAGGAAACAAAATTATAATTTAACTGTAATTAATTAAAAGTTAAATGGAAATGCCCACACGTGGCTAGTGGTTACCTTGTTGGCTAGTATAACTCTACACTATTCTTCCTTAAAAAAATAGGGAAGGGAAGGAAAGGGATAGATTTTCCTAGTCTGTCTTTATCTAATCCTGACCCAAATAAGTTGATTATTTTATTTCATAAAAACACAATTCTTGAATATTTACTGAAGATTCCATAATATGTGGTTCAAAGGCTACCTGCATTAACATCCTTTGTGACCCTTCAAAGTTGCAGATTCATGGATTCTGGGAACGTGCATTTTTAAAAACTCCCCAGGGCATGAGAACACCTGCTTTACTGGATGTTCAGACAGTGATGCCAAAGAGTCTTAAGCACAAATGCATTATATTCTTCCTGGAGCTTGTTTTTTTAAAAGGTCTTTATCTTAACTAAAATTCTCAAGCAATTTATGTATTCTACGCTGGTTACCTGGCAGCCTACTTTTAGGGAATTATTGCTTTATGACTGAGTCAAGCAGAGTCTAATACATTTTTTTCATTGTCATATAATATTTCAGTTTGATTGGAAAAGATAATGTGCTCTCGGGCAAGGAGAGGGTCACTAAAAATATGTATGAGGTTAACTTCTTACACTTGAACCAAAGAGAATTTTTTCATATACTAGACTGACCTTTGTATATTTACTATGGATTTAACAGGGCCTGAAGGCCAAGCGATTCACTGAAAAGAGATGTTCCATAATGAACACAAAGCATTTTATTTATTTATTTTAAAACCTATTTTATTTTATTTTTTTTAATTTTTATTTATTTATGATAGTCACACACAGAGAGAGAGAGAGAGAGAGAGAGGCAGAGACACAGGCAGAGGGAGAAGCAGGCTCCATGCACCAGGAGCCCGACGTGGGATTCGATCCTGGGTCTCCAGGATCGCGCCCTGGGCCAAAGACAGGCGCCAAACCACTGCGCCACCCAGGGATCCCCACAAAGCATTTTAAAAAAAAAAATCTGTCTAAACGATTAGAGGCCATTCTTAATTCTGTATTCAGCAAAAGGAGGAGTAGACTGAATATGTACTTCCTAGCTCAATTTAGAATAACTGGAAAATTAGGCTCAGTATAGGGGCATGGTTAGTTTTGCTATATGCAAATATAAGTGATACAAATGGATGTGATATTTAGTATAGCTTCTGGTCTTTTTTTTTAAGTTTTTATTTATTATTTATTTATGATGGACATAGAGAGAGAGAGAGAGAAGCAGAGACACAGGCAGAGGGAGAAGCAGGCTCCATGCCGGGAGCCCGACACGGGACTCAATCCCGGGACTCCAGGATCACGCTCTGGGCCAATGGCAGGCGCTAAACCGCTGAGCCACCCAGGGATCCCCACTTCTGGTCTTTGGGGAAAATTTCAATGCACATTTTAAGGCTCTCTCAGACTTTAACATGGTCTACTCTTCAATGCTCATAAAAAGAGTGGGGAGAATTTTTGAAACCATTAGTCTACTAACATCTTTAGAGGATAACAAAATGTAGGAAGCATAGTATTTTGATCATCCAGTGGCACCCATCTCATTTTTAACTTAGGTGCAGGGAGTTTTCTTTTCATTTTATTTGGTTACAAGACTCTGAAACCAAAATTGCTTTCTGCTGCAAAGAAAAATGCTTCTCATTAGCTTTTCCACTAAGGCCACTTTATGAAAATCCAGCATTATTAACTCAATAATTGAAGTGACCTTAATATGCAAGTTTAGAAAAAATCTCGCATTGAGTTATAGGGACAAAATTAAGACCTAAAACAGTTCTCCATCATTTCAAAAACAGAAGTGATGCAATGCATTTTTCACACTGACTCTGTACAACTCCCCAAAGAGAGGTGGCTGAAATGCTAGATTACAGTTGTAGTCTCATTGGGCCCTTAAATTCTTTTCCCACCCTTCTTCTTCTCAATCTCTCTGGGCTTCACAAAGAATTGGGACATTTGAAAAAAACATGCCACAGCTTGCTCTAAACAGTTAATTAATTCATCATCAACAAAATAAAAATCTAGGGTATTACATGTTTTTCTGTACAAATATTCTTATTTACCTAGACTTTTTGCTCTATCATATCTACAATATAGGCACTAATATTTGGCCATTGGTCAGAATAAGCTTCACTGCACAGATGTATTAGGCCAATATGTAGGCTGTTTTATTTGATCTCTAAGATGGCCTTATTTGAGTACAATTAAAAACCCACAAAGGTGAGAAATTAAAATGGTTTCTTTTTCTGCTGACAGAACACTCTTAGAATCCAGCTTCCCTGCAGCTTTTCTGAGAAAAGAAAACTTAGATGTCTCCTCAGTATAATGTTGACTTGAGCTGAGGCATTTGGATTTGGAAGACAGCAACAAAAAGAGTAATATTAAAGCTTTAAAAGTTGATGTGAAAAAGAGAAAACTCATAGAGAACATATTTGTATTATCATCAAATAATTCCAGAGGAAGAAGGAGCTCCGATAGCCTTAAATTTAGTTTAAAATATATAGTGCAAAGAAAATACATTTTTGTGTAAAGGCTTTCAAATACTGATGATTCTAATTCTGAACACCTCTTTAAAACCCTCTTTTTTAATGAGCAATTTTTGAGACCTTATGAACAATGCTTCTGTCCAGTCAGCTTGATTTGGTTTTCCAAAGAGAGGCTGATCTGAAATACCTTCTAGCAGCTTTGACTGGCTGTGCTCAGGTCATAGAAATCTTAAAAGAGCAGAGAAGAAAAGACACACAGTCCTGTGACTGAAATTCAAGCCTGCCTGTGTGCATGGGTGCATGAGGCAGCAGCACAAATAAAGTCTACATTTTGTTTTGTTTTGCTGTATTGGCTATGGAATTTACAAAACCAGAGGCCCTCACTGTGGTAATGCAGGTTAAATACTTTAAAAAGCATATGCTACCAACCTCGAGAATTAAAACTGTTCTCAGGACCAGGAGGTAACTCACCCCATTCGTTGTGTGACCAGTTGAAACTCAGAATGAGAGTACAGACACCAGGGAGGGAGTGAACCTGTGCTTCTAGGTAATTTTGTATCCAACGGGGAGAAATAACCAGAATTCTTAGGTATGGAGTGGCAGGTCTATCAATAAAATTTTCTGACTGGCATTTATATACCATGTTTTATCTGGGCATCTTTCCTTTTCATCATTCATAACTCAATAGTGTACTCCCGAGAGGCCAAAATTGGTCCCCACATTGATGTATGCAAAAGCTAAGCCCCTCACATAGCTCAAGTTATTGGCAAATCACCCACAAGACAATGGGGACAGTATCATTTTTCACTGTGCCAAGCTGGCAATTAAGCCTGCTAATACATTTCATATTAAGAGGAAGAAGAAGGAAGAGGGCTGTTGCAATGTCCATATCCTTCGATTTACTGGAACATTTAACCACTGAACATCCACATAAGCAAGGAACAAATACAGGATAGCAAATATAAAGCCTTCCCTACAAAAAAAAAAGTGTTCTCTATTTGTTTCAGAGTTCTGTTACATTAAACAGAAAGATATATATATTATATATATGCATAAAATTCCAAAAAACCCCAGACATTTCCATCTGGCAATAAAGACACAGTCTTTTAAGAAGTTACTGTCTTCTGCTTTGTTTCTGGGAAGCATGTGTGACTACAACAGGCGACGTGCTAGAGATTGCCTTGTTTAGATTATGCTTCCTATCTGCAGAATAGTAGAAGTCAAGGAACTGAACAGGAAAAAAAAAAAAAAAAAAGCTGCATCATGGTAAGGTCTGTACTTGGGACCAGGGAGGAATCAGAAGTAGGTTAAATAGCCCACACAGCAGCTAAGCTAAACTAGGGAGCGCATGTTCTTTCCAAGGGAAGCAGCCATGATCCAGTTATATACACACAATTCTGGCAGGAATATAAATGCAGTATTGCCAGAGTTGCTGATTTTTTTTTTTAAAGCTAAGAATCCAGACTTTGTGTAAAATCTCTCCATTTTAAAGCGAAAGCAATTAATATAAAAAAAAATTTGCGTGGGCCAAATAAAGCAAATCTGTGACTTAGATACAGCCCGAGGTTAACCTTTTTCTAGTCTCAGCAAAGAACATATGAGTAGTTAAAATTATTTGCTTGTAAGTGAAATGATTTGTTTCTGACTGCATAAATAAAATACAATTTTGGCTAAGATCCAGTGGGTACCTGAAAATATGACTAACTGTACTCTCCTCAGTAGAATCTGTGATGAATGCCATAATGAACATAAGAGATTCAATGGACACTTAAGGGGAAAAAAGGAATCTGAAATATTTCATTTAAAAGATCCATTCAATGTGTATTCATTATTACTTTCCAGGCAAAGTAGGTCATCTTACCTGTGCTCTCTTGAGAATGCTGTGCTCATCAATGCTTGCTATTTGATAGGCTTTTTCCATAACTATTGTTTTTCCCAAAGGCCCGCATGCTTTCTCCAGCTTCTGGCTGCAATCTTACATTTGGGACAGTAAAAATAGAAGACACTGTGGACAGAATAGAGAGTTTCCATTTATATATTTATAGACATATTTATAACCCTTTCTTGTAAAACATGGAGACTGAGATGCAATTCTAGATGTCCAGCTTGTGGAACATTGTGGTATGTGTTGGTCTGAAATGTCAAGTGGTTAACAGCCACAGACGCATTTACACAGATTTATACATATGCATCATAGCACTGTCTGCCTTCTCTTTCAGAACCATAAGGCAGTTGATATTCATGCTCATATTTCTCTGATCTAGAATAACTAACTTGGATTGGAAACAACACATCTTGCACTTCCTTCATGCCATTCTTTCATTCATTCATTCACTGGAGAAATAATTATGGAGCCCCACACTGTTTAGGTATTTTGAAATCCTACAGTGTATAAACCAGAATGAAAAAAAATCCTTGGTCTTGTTGATTCCCTTTGGGGGAGACAAATGATAAACAATCAAACAAATATATCAATTAGTAGTTCAGTGTTACGAAGAAAAATAAAGCAGGGAAGAGAAACTGGAAATGCTGGGATGGAAGAAGGTTCAGGGAAGGATTTCTCCTCTCCCTCTCCCTCTCCTCTCCCTCTCCTCTCCCTCTCCTCTCCCCTCTCCCTCCCCTCTCCCTCTCGTCTCCCTCTCCTCTCCTCTCCCCTCTCCTCCCGTCCCCTCCCCTCCCCTCCTCTCCTCTCCTCTCCTCTCCTCTCCTCTCCATAGGCTCTCTGCCCAGCATGGAGCCCAATGTGGGGCTTGAACTCACGACCCTGAGATCAAGACCTGAGTTGAAATCAAGAGTTGGACGTTTAACCAACTGAGCCACTCAGGCGCCCTTAGGCCTTTCTTGATAAAGTATATTTGAGCAGAGATCCAAGGAGGTGAGAGAGCAAGCCATGCACAGATCTAGAAGAAAAGTAGGCACAAATGATAGGAAGAGGAAACAGCAAGAGCTGACACCCAGGGGCAAGACGAGAAGCAGGCAAAACAGAAGGCTGTTGTAAAATAGAGGTGAAAGATAGATGGTGACTTGGGGCAGGGTGATAAAAGCAAGGAAGTGAGGAGTGGTGTGTCCTTGATCTATTTGGAAGGTAGCCCCAATAGGGTCTGGGGAAGAACTGGGTTTGAGTGTGACAAAAGAGGAGGCATGGAAGACAGCTTCTAGCAGTTGGAAGAATGATGTTGCCATTTATTGACAAATGAGAGAGTCCAGAAGGGGCAAGTCTTGGGGAAAAGAACAGTTCAGTTTTGGTGATATTAAGTTCAAGATGCCTACTACAGAGCCAAATGGAGATGCCGAGTAGCCAGCTGAATGTGCAAGTCTGGAGTCAGGGAAGGTGGGTGTAGAGAGAAAAATCTGGAAGCTGTCAGTGTATAGATAATACCTAAAATCATGAGACTGAATGAGATCACATAGGCTCTGGGCAGTATGTGGATAGAAAGACGTGAGGATTATGTGCCAGGGCACTCTCAAAGTGAGAGGTCTGGCAGATGAGAAATCCACAAAGTCTGAAGAGGAGAGTTTAAGGGAAGCAAAAGGAATGCCATGGGAGAGACCTGTCCTAGAATCCTAGAGAAGGAAATGTTACTAGGAAGCGACAGTAGACAATTGTGTTGAGTTCAGTTGATGGATCTAGATGAAGACTAGGGAAAGATCAGTGGACAAAGACTTTGAGAACAGCAGGTGCGAGCAGAGTCTTGGGCATTGTGAAAGGCTAGTTCAAAAGGACTCATGAGAGAATGGAAGTCTAGGAACTGGAAGCAGTAAATGGATTTGAGTCGGGTTTGTTTGTTTTATTTTTAAGAAGATGGCATAAGGCCACATTAATGGCATAATGTTGTTTTAGGATAATATGTAGGACATATATAGGAATGAGTAGGAAAACTCATAAACATCAGAGCTGGAAAGGTCCTTAGGGATCATTGTGTCTCTAAATGAGGAATCAGGCACCCACAGAGACCAAGGAACTCAGCCAAAGTTGCCTGGCTAGTTATCAGTGGAGCTGAAGCTAGAATCCAGGTGGTCTGATTCCCAGTTCAGTGCTCTTCATACTGCACCAATTTGTTGGCCTTCTTTTACAGCAGATCTGAGTTTTGTGAATTAGCAAATGAATGTAATAAAATCAAGGACTCTGTGCTATGAAGTGTATTTTGTTCATTTACTTTGACAAGGGTAGTTCAGCTTCAATAATTTATGTAACTTGATAGTATACACAGGAGAACGCCCTGTGGTGTATTTGGGAAAAGTAATGAATTTCTTAAATCAGCCCTCCATTTACTTCCATGCAATTAAATTTCTGTAAGGAAGTGGGGCACAGCTGTTGGGGTTTCAGGACGGAGGGAGAGTGACAGGGTGCCACCAGAATTAGCCAGCTTTAACTACCAGATCCCCAGGTATCACTATTCTTGCTCGAAAAATTTATAATTGCCCCTTTGGTGGCACACTAACACACCACTACCACTTCTGAATTCTATCCTTTTTTTTTCTTTAAATATTTAATTTATTTATTTATTTGAGAGAGTGACAGAGCAAGCATGAACAAGGTGGTGGGGGGATGGGCAAAGGGAGAGGGAGAAGCAGAGTTCCCTCTCAGCAGGGAGCTGATGCGGGGCTTGATCCCAGGACCCTGGGATCATGACCTGAGTCCAAGGCAGATGCTTAACTACCTGAGCCACCCAGGCGCCCCCTGAATTCTATCCTTATGTAAGCTCATGAGATTTTAAGGGACGGTACAGTAAAGTAAGATATTATATTGTTAAATGTTCTTCTAAAGCAAGTATGAGTCTGACGTAAGCATACAACTTAATTTTTACACTAATCCATGAACAACTGCAGTGCTTTGTGTAACCAAGGTTCTAATAACACTTGACACTCTTCTCTCAGACTCTGATATATTAAAGTAGGCCAAGAAGGCTCAAGCCCACTTTTAATTTATTTTTGTTCCAATTTTTTCCTTTTAACCTGGTTTTGCTTTCTGCTTGCATATGTGTTTTCCTTTTGTGGACATTCTTTCAAAAATGCTATAAACTATCTTTAAGAATGTAAGCACTAGAGACTGAACTGTGTTCCTCTCAAATTCATATGTTGAAACCTTAATCCCCAATGTGGTGGTATTTGGAGATGAAATGTTTGAGTATTAATTAGGGTTAGAGGAGGTCATGAGGGTGGGGCCCACATCATGAGATTACGGGCTTTATAAGAAGAGAAAAGAAGAGAAGAGAAAAGAGAGAGAGAGACTGTTCTCTCTGCTATGTGAGGATATAGCTAGGTGGCTTTCTGAAAGCCAGGGAGATGCTTCACCAGGAACAAAATCTGCCAGAGCCTTGCTCTTAGATATTCTAGCCTCCAGAACTATGAGAAATAAATGCTATTTAAGCCCCCATAGGCTAAGTTATATTCTGTTCTAACAGCCTGAGTAGGCTAATATGGTGAGGTTCCAAGATTTGATTAATATTCATTTGATTATATATTCAATCAATTTGATTATATATTCATTCATTCATTTATTTATTTGACAATCCATTTATTGGTTCTGCAATACTTCCTCCCAGGTGGATCTCCTTCCAAATCTCCTTGGAAAAGGAAGCACGTGAGAGTATTGCCCTTGCTGCTGCCATTGCCAGGTGATAAACTTTCATCGGACTCCAAACTAATGTGAAATTTAATTTGAATAATTTCTAATTATAGTCTGAAGAAATATTAACCTAGATAGCAGAGTCTCTGAAAGCAGTCATTTCACCTAAAAGAACTAGTTCCCAAAGTTTCCCAAGTCTAGGAATTTTGTTTTGTAAACATGTTTACAAGGACTACTACGTTGTTCTAAATGGAAATGACTATAGTATTTAATACTGGGATTGTCCCGTCTTGGGACTGGATTTATGCTTCATAATGATTATCTGCTAGACACAGAAACAGCATTTCTGTAACTCAAAATTGTTACCGGAGGCATTTAGCAGAATCTTGCTTTAAAAATATAATGATTTTTCATCTTTATTCTCCCCCCTTCAAAAGGTTTCACTGCTCCTGATGTTTAACGTTAATGCAAAGACGTGTTTCTGCCAATGAATATCGCCTTATGGTTATGCTTCTGCAAATAGCCTGCTGTGAGCTGATAAAGGGATTAATGCAGCCAAAATTCTTAATCTGTGAAATTACAAATTAAATTCTCATATTAAAAATACCACCCTGAGGTATTTTTTGTGGTTTTAATTCCCCTCTGGTGTTCTGCATACATTGTGCTTGTTAATGACGGGGACAGGGCTGTCTCCGGTGGCAGCCTGCTGCCGAGTGATAATGTGTAGGCATTTACTTACTGATAGAAACTGGATTTAACCACTGGCTGATAAACTAAGTGGCAAGTGGGTAATAAGTCCATATTAACAGAAAAGTACTACTACAGAATTCAGAATTCATAGACCATCAAAATCCTGGCTTAAACTCAATCATCGAGTCAGATGGGATTGAGATGTCACCAAGGAGGAGTGATATCAAGTTACAAGTTACACTAAATGGGAAAACAAACCATATGTTTGTATTTGATGAGCCATAAACTAATGAGCCCATTTGTATCCTTTTTTTTCCAATATAGGAAGATTTGTCACTAATTCATTATTTTTCCACAGAAATTCCATCTTTAATTAAAAAAGATGGGAATTGCTGTCATATTGATCAGTGTGTAGACTTTTAGAAAGAAAGTAGGGAAGAATATAGAATAAATATTGGTTGGGAATATATAAAATGTTAAAGAAGATTCACTAAACATAAGGGGGAGCAGTGGATTAATATAGCTCCAGACAGTTTAGGGTAAAAAGAAAGTAATTCAAATTAAATGGGATATCAAAAAAGATTTAGGGTAGAAATATGCAAGAGGAGTTGTTACTTGGGACTTAGCCTCAAAATAAAGGGTTACTGTTGTCAAGGAGAATCGAATACTACAATGAGGGAAAAAGCCTAAAGTCCAAGAGATTAAGGAAATAACTTTATGTATGTCTATGGTAAGTGTGTGCCCAAGAATTAATAAACATATTATATATATATATGTATATATTCAGTATATTCATTTTTAAGGCAGTCAGAAAAGAGTACGAGAAGGAGTGTTTCAAATTGGCGTTTGGAAAGAACGCATTACCATTGAACAAAAATGTTCTTACTGCAATAGTGTCTTACAAAATTTCACAAGAATTCTGTTTCACACTTTGGAAGAAAGAGGAGATCCTCCCAGCCATAAATCTCCCAAATATTTAAAATGTAATTGAAAAAGGCTGTGTAAATATGAACACTTTTGTAAAAACAAAACAAAAACCCACCCAGGAATGTGTTTTGTTTTAAAAGATCCAGAGAAGAGCTGTCTGTATGAATACCAAGAGCATTTGTAGTTGAAATGAATTACAAGTCTTCGGTTCTTACATGTCAATTCAGTGCATTAGCCAGTTGCCAACTCTGCTCGTCAGCTCACTGCATAGCAGCCCTTTTTAACGTTATTGTTACAACCAAGATGGTCTCTGAGAATCAAACAAAAATGAATCATTTCTCCTCTGTGTACTGAAGCCAGTTAAAAAGTACTGCATGCATAAAGCACTAAATATGTAAATCATATTTTCCTTTTCCTTTATAACCGCTCAGATCATTCTTTTGGACACACACATAATCAAATACAAAAACATGCAGTTGCAGACTGCAGAGCAGAGATAGCAAAAAAGGAATCCATTTTCTTTCTCTGTCTTCTAGTAAGCTAGCAATTAAATGGCAGGATTCCACTAAATATATATACACACATGACTCCCTTTCCCTCATTCTCTCTCTCTCTCTCTCTCTCTCTCTCTCTCCCTGGCTCTTCCCCCACCCCCATCTGTATATACACACATATATGTGTGTACATGTAGTGCATACACAAACATACATAATCTTACATATGCACATATAAAAACATGAATCCTTCTGCAAGTATGTCACACACAGATGCTAAAATGATCTGCTTGCTTTGATTGGGTGTTTCAGATCTGTCATACTCACTATCGGTCAGTTCCCATAGCCGTGGGGGCAGGTCACTAAAATACTCGTGGCTCAAGGCAGCCTGTGCTGATAGTCTGTTCTTTGGGGAACACTGTAGGAGCTTGGAGGCCAGATCCTCTGCATAATTCACATAGCTGAGCCTGAAAACACAAGCAAAAAAGAGAAATCAGACCAAACAAGAAAATCTACTAAATAAGACATAACGCTCACATAATTTTTCTGGACCTATTTATTCTTGGCCAAGAACAAGTTAAATTATCTGCTGAAAATAAACAGAAGCAGAATTCTCATTGCATCTTAGAGCATCAGTTAATCTAAACTCGCTTTTACTCTTGATATCCTGGTCTCTTTGATTTAAAATATTTCTACTATAAGCAAAGGTTGATGCTTCCAGGATAGAACAAGATCCCAAGGTAGAAAATTTCAGGAGATAATTTATCAAATAGTTACCAGAATTTGTTAATAAAATCTATCTATCGCATGCACATCTGGATACATTTACAGGAAAATTAATACAAAATAACTAGGAGAATTAAAATAAAACTACTATTAAGTTCTCTAGTTACTAAAGTTACTTTTCCTCTAAGAATTTACATTTTCTTACATTGAATATAAAATTATTGGCATAAGTACCCTGTCAAATATCAGCAATCATATTAACATGGAGGTTAACGAAGGGAATGTGTATGAACCAGATGGGGCTGAATTAATTCAAGATGACCATTAGAACAACTGTAGAAAATATGTGTCTCAAGATTGCAAAAAAAAAAGCAGAGAAGTCAAATCTCCATGTGAGACAACTTTCAAATGCATACCAGGTCAGAGTCCAGCCCAGCCTTGCTTCTTGTGGAATCTCTATTTCCTAGCTCAGTACAATCAAGTCCAGACAATGAACATAAACATGATAATAAAAGTATTCCTGGTGATGGCTGCTATTCATAGGTAGTTGAACACGTGTCAAGCACCTTCCTAGGCACTTGCCATCCTCGCTCACATTTATTTGGTCTGACAAGGGAATTCTGTCTTCATCTAATAGCAGGACAAGCTAAGTGGGAGTCGGAGAAGGGTGTGGATTGCTCAACTAGCAGGTTGAGTGGATTTAAACCCATCTAGAACTACTTGATGCTAAAGTGGTTTGCATTTGCTATGCTCTCAGATAATTTCTAAAGGCAACCCATGGGTTCCTGAGTTTCTGCAATAAGTGCGATAGGGACACTGACTCAGAGAGATCCAGATAGTATGAAGGCCAGTTTATCTGCTGTTGAGTACTTTTTCAAAAGTCTTGAAGTTACTAAACACATAGCCAATGAACTTCCTCAATAACTACCAATTCTCCTGCTTCATACTCAAGCAGCTATTCAGCATTGACTTAAAATTTTTATGGCACACAGAGGGGTTTGGGGGTGAGGAAGAGGAAAGGAGGTAATGAATTTGGGGAGAGGAAGAAACAGGGAAAGAGCAAAGAAAAATACTACTCTGAAGACCCCACCTAAGAGGCCTCTCTAAGTCTTCATATGTGAAGGTGTCACAGATGGGTTCAGTAGTTAGCCGCTGTAGTGGCTGTTTTACTTTTTTATTTTTATATTTTATTTAAATTCAACTTGCCAACATAGAGTATAACACCCTGTGCTTATCTCATCATGTGCCCTCCTTAGTGCCCATCACCCAGTTACCCCATCCCCCCACCCACATGTAGTGGCTGTTTTTTAAAAAAAATAATCAGTTTTAAAGATCTCTGCCTGGGAAAGACAAATTTGTCTACAGGAAAAGGAGGCAGTGTCTGTCAAAATTCTCTACAGCTTTTTTTTTTTTTCTTTTTTCCTTCTTTCCTTTAAGATAGGTCAGGGCCATCCAAATTGTTGCTGCCTCTTCTAAGACTCTGATTATTTAAACTTTTCATTAACATCTTTTGAAATATCAAATGCAAAGTTCAAGATAGGTAGACTTCATGCTAAAAGCTGCACTTTGAATGTATAGCTTATATATAATCATGGTGAACATGATCGTTGGTATCAATTATAAATAGCTTTGATGAAACAGAATAATAGTGCCAGACTGAGACTAGATCTGAGTTATAGGCTTGATTCTGTACAAGAGTGATGAACCACCTTATGTCTGCAGTCCCTCTGGCTCCAATAAGCCACGAATCACACTCTCTGTAGTTGCTGATCATATTCAGACTATAAATATAAGGAATTAGCCAGTATCAATCTCATTTCTCCTCCCCCAAAATGACTACTGCCAAACTTGAATGTTGATGAAATAATCAAATGCTTATCTGTAATATTCAGGTTATATAAAATATTTTAATTACCATAAAATTTTAATTTACAAAGTCCAATTCCTCACTTACATTTCAAGAACCACTTTTATTCCAACTCTCCACATTTTCAACATCAGAATCTTTGTCATTACCAGAACCACTTTTTGAGTTTATCCAAATTTTTTGAGATAGGACATTTTCAGCATATCTTATTTGGACATTTTCATCCCAAAGCATAAGTGTGTTCTATCAGAATGTTAGAATAATTGTGGTTGTTTTAAACCTCTCATTGTGATGATCTATTTAAAAAATCTTCCCTTGTAATTCCATTAATTTTTAAAAATATTTTATTTATTTATTCATGAGAGAGAGAGAGAGAGAGAGAGGCAGAGACACAGGCAGAGGGAGAAGCAGGCTCCACACAGGGAGCCCGATGTGGGACCCGATCCCAGGCTGAAGGCGGTGCTGAACCGCTGAGCCACCCGGGCTGCCCCTGTAATTCCATTAATTTTTATTTTATATATTCTAAAGGCAGGTAATTCAATGCATAACAGTTTAGCATTTTTATTGTTTCCTGATAAATTTAGTCTTCAATCTCTCTGTAGCAACCTTGTTTATTTTCAATAAGGTTTTTGGGCTAAAATTCATTTTTTTTCTCATATTAATTTAATGACCTCAACTTTCTTTTGTTTGATACTTGCCTGGCAAACTTTTGTCATCTTTTTACTTTAATGTTTCATATCCATAATTTTAAGGTATCTTTCACAAATATTATATAGCTGGATTTAATATTTATCCAAGGAGAAAATGTAGTGCTCTTACATTTTGTGATTACTGATATGTTTGGAATTACTGCTAACATCTCAATACTGCATTCTATTTTGTCTTCCTTTGTCTTTTTTTCTTTTCCTGCTCTTTTAAATTGACTGTAAAATTGAACATTTCATCTTTTGTTGCAAAAGTTATAAATTCTATCTCCATGTGTTAAATCATTACTTTTTCCTTTTTTTTCCATGTCAATATTTAAATGTTTAAACTCTTGCATGAAGTTTTTACATGCTGATGGACACTGACAAATTATTTTCCCCAAAGAACTAGAACCACACATTCCAGAAATTATAAATAAATGATTGAACACTAATGCACAGTACCACTTTATCAACCACAAAAGACAAATTATCAAGTATACAAATATTAAGTTACATAGATCAACAGGAAAATAAAATATTAGACACTCAATTCATTAGCAGAAACTAATTTCTCTTTTAGCATGAAAGATTGAGAGAAGGAAAAAATTCACACTTGTAACAACAATAGTTGGCAAACAACTTCCAATAAAAATAGGGAAAAAGTTATAGAATTTTTGGGAATTTTATGATTACGAATTATTTGAGCTATAAGAACAAAGCATGTTTATCTTAAAAAACAAATATTTACTAATGGTCATATTCAATACACCCTATACAAGACAAACACAACATTTTGCTATAAGTACTTAGTAGCTCACTCCCACATTTTTCCACCCTCTCTTTTAACTTGTACCCCAAAGTGCAAACATTCAAGTAACTTTAAGATGTTTTTGTCTGGAGACGTTGAAGATATGTGCTTCTGTCATAATGTGGACTTTACATGAACTTTTCAACCAGAGGTTTGTGATTTTCAAAATGGAGGTTTTCATAATAGCACAAAATGAGATTTACAGAAAGACATTAAAAACTCATTATCAGGCTTGGCCAAAACCCAACAGAATCAGTGGTTATACAAATCTGATGTATATTGTTTTAAATGTGAGAGATATAAACATAAAGTAGCAGGCAAATAGCCATACGGGTCCTACTATCAATGTTTGAAATGACTGAAGGGATAAACCACAGAAGATCTAGACTGTTTTTCTTAGTTCCTGAATTTTAATTCTATATGATATCAAAAAAATACAAAGTATTGTGGCTGGGTATTTTGGCACCCAATCTCTTAATTTTTTTTACATATTGATAAGATTCTGGCATGTGAATAGATTTGAAGAAGACTTATAACTCTATATGGCACGCTTTCTGGAAAGGTCAATTGATGAAAATGATAAGCATATTTTAAACGCTGAACAGCAAGCATCTTTTGCTAAGTTTCCAAACAGGCAGATGATAATTCAAACACACAGGCTGCATTTCTGCCAAGCTTGAGCTCTGATAGAACTGCTTATCAATATCAATACTCCAATGAAAGCTTCATTAGACTTCCCATTTGCCAAGCCTACGTGTTGGCTAATACGTACGATTAAGCTCCGTATCTAAGGCAATACCAACAGGCAGCCCAGTTTTATGACTATAGCAGCAGTTTCTATGACTACTGGTAAATAGGAACTGCAGCTGGAGTTTAGGACAAGAGCTGCTTGCTTTTAAAAGCTCAACTCCACTTTTGTCTTACAAACTTTCTGCATCTTTATATCTCATGCCACCTTCAATTAATGCTAGAACAACATGCATTAGAGCGCTCCCAAGACCTGCAACAAGATGACAGTGATACAACAACCACTTTCTTCAAGAGACTTTATCTTCACAAGACATCACTAGTCATCAACAGCCTGGCTGGAAGGTAGTGCACCACCATCAAATGGTCAATCCAGAACCCAGATGTTTTCTTTCAACACAAGAGCAGTTGTGGTAAGTTCCTTCACATATTCTTACTATTATGGTAATGCCACACTTTTTAAGTCCCTCTTTAAATCTGTTTAGGGTCACACTGGTTAGATTGTCCAGTGTACAACTTCACAAGAATTGGTCAGTTCATCTGAGTCATGCTTAGTTAAAATATTCAATAGGATGATGAAAGAATTGAAAAAGAAAAGAATACATAATACAGAAGAGAGGTAAAGAAACTGTAGCCTACTTCAATATACTACACTTGTAAGTCTCAGTGCTTTGAGCAAGACGTTGGGAGTAATGTGAGATGAAATGAACCCCCCCCCTCCCCCCGCCCCGGAAGCAGCAGTAACTCTTTATTCCAGTAATGAGGCAAGAGAAAGGAAGTTCCCCCAGGTTTAGCCCATCTAGGTCAGAATGCTTGTAAAGTGCTTTCCTTATTTTAATTCCATCCTCCTGTGTCCTAGTTAACCCCTCTTATGGAGCTTCTTGGTGGAATAGTAATGAATTTCTATAGTTCGCTTGTCTGTATAGAGGTCATGCTGTGTTCCTCACAAGTTTCCCCTGCCCTTCCAAAATGTAATAAATATGTGACCAAGAACACCACAGAACCGCTCAATCTACAGCCAGGGTGTTCTCTTTTGGGGGGCTGTTGGTTTTATTTCATGTTTTTTGTTTTTTCCATCAAGGACATCAGAAGAAACTTCCACAATTATACCTTTACCCTCAGTTCTAGTGGATGGCTCCTTAATTTTCACATTTCACTTTAACTGCTTAAAGTTTAGAGTTAAACTATAGATTTACCTTCCCGCTGAACAATACAGGAAATTAGTAACACTTCTGATGATACTAGTCCCATCTCTCATGCAATACTGTCTCGTATTTTATTCCTCTTTTCTGTGCTATATATTTATTAAGTTCATTCTGGGGGAGAGAGGGGCAAAGGGAGAGGGAGAGAGGGAATTTTAAACAGGCTCCATGGCCAGTGTAGAGCCCAATGTGGGGCTCAATCTCACGACACTGAGGTCATGACCTGAGCAGAAATCAAGAGTCTGACACCTGACTGGAACCACCCAGGTGCCCCTATTTTCTGTGCTTTTTAAAAACACACATATTAAATGCTGCTATGGTTATTACTATTTAGATTTAACCATGTTTATTATTCACGTAATCACCTTCTCGTGTTTCAGATGTTCCTTCTCTCCCTGGTTTTCTGCATCTGAAATACAAACTTCAGAAGTTCTTTCCCTGACAAAAGAATGTAGTGGCAAATTCTCTCTCTCTCTCTCTTTTTTTTTTTTTTTTCATACAGGATAAAAGTTGGCTTGGGATATAATGGTAGGTTCAAAGCATTTTCCTTTAACTCTGAAGATATTATTTTGTAGGCTTCTGTTGTTGCTGTTGTTAGCTCTTATATTCCTCCTTTCACAATTGCAATGTAAGGTGTTGTTTTCATTTAACCTGCTTGATATCCAGTGTTTCCTGAATATGAGGCTTCATGTCTTTCAACAGTTCTGGGGGAAAAATTTAGCCATTATTTTTCCAATATTGCCTATCCCCATTCTCTCTCTTCTCTCATTTTGTAACCCCAATGTCATGCCACCTTATTACATTTTTCCTGTCTTTACACTCACTGTTGGTCCTTCTGGGTAAGCAACCCTGAAGGAATTCTGGGTAATTCCTTCAGAGTTACCTTCCAGTTCAACTAATTCTCTAATCAGCTGCATCTAATATGCTGTTTTCCCTGTTCATTTTGTTTTTATAAGTTCTTTTTAAGTCTTTGACAAGTTTGTGTGTCCAATTTGATGGTTTCTTGTTCAAGTTTTAGATTTGATAATTTCTTTCTTTACAATATTTTAAATACAGTTATGCTCTATGTCTCATAATTTCCAACATCTGAAATTCTGGGGGAGAGAGGAGGCCAATTTTGTTGTTGTTTTTGTTACTGACCTTCACTCACAATGACTTTTTCTCATATGTTTTACAATTCTGGATTGTGAGCTCATGCTTGGCTAATGTTAATCTGTGGGAATTCTGATGGGCTTGGGCTGAGAATATCTTCCTCCATAGGGATTTTCTTTTGCTTCTGTCAGGAGTCTTGGGGCTCTCTTAACAGCTAGGCACTTTAAATTCTTTCTGTTGGCTTCTGCAACCATGTGAGTTATGTAAATTTAAACCTAAAATTACAGAATTTTCATAGGACTTTTTGATCCCCATCCAGAGCCAAAGCCAACAGTTGTCCTTGCAAGTCTTTCTTTGCTGGAGGCAGTTTTTTTTTTCACCTAGCCTGTTACTGAGGTTGAAGTGCTTTAAGTGTCTTGAGTATGTGGGGAATCGCAATTCCTATGCTGCACCTTTCATAGCCCCAAAGCATTGTTTACTGATCCCCAAGTGGCTCCATGTTCCTCTTTTAGCAACATCTTCTCCAGCATTTTAGGTCAATTTTTGTGGTAGAAGAGATATTTTTTCCTCCCCAAAGTGTATATTTATAATCTTCCTGATCTAATTAGTTACTATAGAATCATCTATACCTGTACTCTTTAGGACTTTATCGCTGGCATTATTAACTCAGTGTTATTTCCCTATCTTTAAAACAAAACAAAAAAAGGCTTCTTTTAGGTTACCTCTATTAAGCTTCAAAACTTAACTAACCAAAGTTGTTTTAGGCTAAGGTTCTTTTACTACTCAACTTTATAGATAAGTCTCCAAAGCATTACGTAAATGAAAGAAGGAAAGGCTACATATGCAATAACTCCATTTATATGACATTCTGGCAAAGGCAAATTATAGAAACGAAAGAGTGATCAGTGGTTGTCAGAAGCTGGGAGTCGGAGGGGTTAACAAAGTGCACAGGAGATTTTTTTCAGATGGCTCTTGAACATGAAGTATAAACATGAGGCTCTCCAGAGATATGAAAGGCAAGGTCAGGGAACTCATCAAGGAAATTCAATGGAAGGAGCAGTGTAGAGAGATGGGGTATTGCAGATTTTTCACAAGGAACATTCAGTCTTTAGGCGTGGACAGCTGACCTCCTTTGAATGGCTAACGTTTGGACTTCCACGTCGGGGTGGGGGTCTGATGCTTCAAGCGATGTTCTGGCAAATGGGGAGATGTTACTGCCAGTGGTGAGGCCTTCCCACTGATTTCAGTGCTTAATCCCAGGTCACCGAGGTGGGGCCTGCCTCCAGCTGTCAGACTGTGCCTATCAGGTCAGAGGGTGGACTAAGGGAGCTCTGTGTTCATGAAGGGTCATATAAACCTGGCAGGGTATTTGGGACAGAGGACTTTCATATTCATTCCACATTCATTTTTTAAAAAGTTAAAGATATTTGTTGTTGTAGAAACTCTCTGGAAAATCTAAGGAATTTTAAAATGATAAATCTAGATGACAACAAACAGAAACAATCCCTACTGAATTCAGTGTGTGTGTGTGTGTGTGGAGAGAGAATCTTCTATTGTAAGTAACTTTCAAACAAATGCTTTTACTATAGTTGAAAATAATGATATGCTGCTATTCTAATTATAATGAATATTTTTCATTTTCCTAGTCTTTATCCATACAATGGTGTGTGTACACACACACACACTCTTTATCTGCATTAAAAAGAAAAATATGAAAGAAGGTAACATGAACAGTAAAAAACTACCTTAGATCTGGGATATGGAGCAGGATATTTTCTCTACTCCTTGTGCAGGTCAGTTTTCATGCCTCAGAAATGCGGGAGATGGAATAGATGGCCTTGAAGGGCTGTCAGTTCTAAGGTTATACGCCTTCCAATCTAGGAAGAACCTCTTTGTGACCTAAAGGCAGGGAGGGTTAGCAGAGCCACAGTGGCCTGCCATAGTTAACCTACCAGAGTTCCCCCACTGCCCATCACTAATGAACCGATCTAATGTGCCTCTCACTTCTCTTCACTCAACCTGTCAACTTACTGCTTTCAAAGCTCACTGAAGTGTCTCAGCTATCCTGAAAACCAAGACAAAGAGCAAAGTGAATCTAGAGTCTTTTGCCAGACTAAGGGAGACTGACAAGTTGAAAAGAGAGGAATAAACATGAAGGATGAAAATGATGATGTAAAAGGGAGGGAGAGTGGGCTCGAATGAGGTGGCCAGGGCTACTTCCTACAAGGCAGTGGTTCCCAGTATAGCCTAGGGACACAACATTTGTTGAATGACTGGGTGTTTGCTTGAGGACTGAATATATCAACTGTTAGACCTATAGAAGTTTTACTTGAGAAAAATGTATTTAAAAAGTAAGCCATCATTTTTGAGCAAAAGCACCTTAAGGTCAAATCCTAGTCCTTAAGGTACATCTTCAAAATATATATCCCTTGGAGGGTATCATTTCTTTTTTTTTTCTTTCCATTTTTTTTTTTTTAAGTGAGAAGGAAATTGGTTCTTATCTCTTTTAAAGGTACATTATAAACTAGGATTACAAGTTCTTTGGGTTTCTTTTTTTTTTTTTTTTTTTTTTTACATTGTAGTTCCAAAAGACTTCCTCCAAAATTGATATATCTGTCTATAGAAAAACTAAGACAAGTTACATTTTGTTCCCAAGAGTTGACTTCTAAATATCTCTATAAAGATCTTCACTGGGATTTATTAACATTTTATTTATTTTTTTAAAGCAGGTTCCACACCCAATATGGGGCTTGAACTCACAATCCTGAGATCAAGAGTCATGTGCTCTACTGACTGAGACAGCCAAGCCCCCTATTAACATGTTAGCTCATGAAAGCTGGATATAAACAGTAGAGGTGTAGTAGGTTCAATTTATTCAGAACATTCAATAGTGATACTGATTCCTATATAACACCTGAAGAGGAAGTAAAGGGGAACAAAAAGTTCTAGTATATTCCTCACAGCATTCTGTGATGGCATAGAACTATAAACACCCTGGGCTTGTATGTGGACCATACTAGTGTGCTTTGTCTCACAGATTTGGAAATAGAGCAACCTGGAGTGAGATGTTGAAAGTCTGTATATTCATGCTTTTACTCACTGTCAACACTCTTCACTGAGCAAAGCTGAGGGTCCGGATCCTTTCATTTGGCAGTACACATACTGTCTCTGTGGCAAAGATGCCAACATGGGGACTGGCCACTGGATTATACAAGTAATTTCTTGAAAATGATTTGTGCAGAAGTCCACCCACCCATAAAGACAGGCTGACCACTGTAACCAGGACTCCCACACTCAGTACTCTTTGTCTATACATGTAAAGCAAAATGCTCATTTAATTACCATCTTATCAAAGCTTTTGACTTAGAAAACAGGCTCAAATTTATTCATTTTGCAAAGAGAGGTCAGTAATTTGTCAAACAGCAAGGAGGAATCCCTGACATTGTAATAAACTCTTAGAGACAATAAAGACTAAGAGAAGGGAAGGTTCAGGCTTGTGCAGTGAACTTCTCAACCTCAGGTGATGGGCTGCGCAGTGAAATGAGAGGCAAGATTCTCAGTTACATTATTTTTTTTTAAAGATTTTATTTATTTATTAGAGAGAGAGAGAGGGGCAGAGGCAGAGGGAGAAGCAGGCTCCATGCAGGGAGTCGGCTTGGGACTCGATCTGGGGTCTCCAGGATCATGCCCTGGGCTGAAGGCAGTGCTAAACCGCTGAGCCACCCGGGCTACCCTCTCAGTTACATTATTAATGAAGACATAGATTTGTTTAATGCTGAGACTTCCTTTCAGTGCACTGCTATGAAAAAAAAATGAGATTCCTTTCCTCAAGGTAAGCAGATAACATTTTTATATTAGTTTCCATAAATAGGTTATGTTTTGTTGTACGTAGAAAATTGTTCAATTCTCATTCATTTATTCTAGTGAAACTGTTTCATGACACAATCTCATTGTAAGACACCCATTCCCATGGTGGTCAGCTCCCTTGATTGTCAAAATGTTATATAATGATAATGCTATACATAGAGAACTCTAGTTTACACAGAGCTTTCATGTATATTATTTTATTTGATGCAGATAATCAAAGGGTCAAAATGAAGAGTATCTGGATTTGTGGACTCTTAAATCTTATTGTCCATTACATGTCACACCAAAGATTTACTGTTACTATTATATATGCACACACACACACACACACACACACACACACACCAGGATGTATGTTGCCAAGTTGGGAAGAGGGTTATTGGGTTATTTTTAAGTTTTCCTTAAGGACACCCTACATTTTTCTATCTTTTTCTCTTCCTTTAATTCTGAATTCTTTCTACAGAGTCTATTCTTTCTATATTCTTGTTAACACCCACATTAAATAAAGACAATAAAGAGAGTCCAGCTTTAACTTGGGTAAGATTAAGAGTCCTCAGAGCTAGTCAGACTAATCTATATTGCTAGGTCTCTCTTGCAGATCTAACCCTCATTCAATACATAGTTGCCGTTACAGTAAATTCTATCTGGTGGAAAAGTACGGAAAGTGCTGGAGAGTCCTCAGCAGGATGTGAATGAATCAAGTTTTTGAAAACACAAGCACTGACACTCAGGAGTATTATAAACTGCCAAAAAGTGGGCCAGAAAAAGGAAAATATTAAATTCTTACTTTGGATTGCAGAGCTTAGTTAGATAATATTTACCCCAAATTTCCTAGCTTTGACTTTATTTATGACAATTTTCTACCATCCCTGGAAAAACAGATGTCTTTGAATGTTTACATTCACTCTGAAATCAAATAAAGAGTGGTCTAGCTTTTAAAAATCAGTTAACTTATCACATAATTATACTAGCATTTCCCATGTACTATACGAAGCTATAGATTTTAATATTTACATTTTATAAATCCATTGATACAAATGTTATCATAAACTATTCCTGGAGAAAAGCTAATATAAGTGAACTTCCTGTTATATCCTTTTCAACAAAAACTCTTGTGTATTTAAACTTATTTTTACTTAACTACTACATAGATCATGCTTTCATTTAACCTGCTTATAGGAAAGAGAAGGTTAACTAGTTCACCACATTATTTTTGCAGAGATTCCATGTTAATTTCCTCTCCAATTTTTCTCATTGCCTAGTAGCAGTTACTTTTTTAGTTGTAAAGTTTTATTTTTTAATAGCTTATGTAAAACCCATATGCACTCAACCTCTAATTCTGTCTAAATAATATAATTTCTAAAAATTTCCCTAAGATTTGTTAGAGCTTACCAAATGTTCACATTTTTCTTCTACAGGAATAGTATAAACCTGTCATGGAATAATACTTGTACCTCAGTTACATTTTAGAAAAGAGTCATAGATTTAGGGGGACTAGTGATTATATGATTCTATATTTATGTTCAGTATTTTACTTCAATAACGTGGTTTATAGCATAAGAGGCACAAATACTTTTTAACCCTCTAACTGAAGAACAAGATAGAAAAAGATATATTTTATTTCAGCAAAAGAAATAAGCAAAAAAATACTTTAATAATAACTAACCCTCATAATCGGAAGGATAAAACTTAGAGAATATTTAAAATTCTAAACTCACAAATTTAGAATTGTGAATATCCATGAAACCCAAAGGATGTGCATTCAACAGAATTGGCTTTCAACATCCCAGTTATTTTGTTTATTGTTATATCATAAACACTAGACCTTCATAACCACATGACCTCCCCCATATGGAATTCCATTGTTACCTGAATAACATCAGGCAACTTGTAACCTTTCCAACTTCCGGATATAGATCAGGATAAAATTAATAACCCTCTTCTACTCTACAGGACCACTGTGAAGACTGACCTTTTCTTACCGTAACTTGCTTCAATCGATCATAGGCATCAAATTATTTCCCCTATTCCACAAGTTTTCAAAACATCTCTATGAAATCAAGAGTGAAGCAAATTGCTCATGATATTCTACCCTTGTGATGTTTGATATTTTTGTTATTTAGACAATAAAAATGAGCCAGTTTTCCTGAATTCTAAGTGACTGATTCTAGCACTGTTTCTTCTCAAAAAGACAATTCTCATTTTTTATAATAAAAGATTGCATCAGGAGTTTAAATTTAAACCTTCATTTATCAAAAAGAAAAAAAAGTCCATATACATTAGACCTTAGCAATGGCTTATGTTTTACATTTCAGATAGATATGTTCTAAATATCTAGCCCAAATTACATGGACAGTATGAAAAACATTTTCATTACAAAAGGCTAGGAAACTGTTTAACTTATTGGTGCGTCTACATTATGGTAAATTTAGTTAATGGAAACTGGTAACTTCAGAGCCTTTCATTCCTCTGAAACCCTATAGAAGTTACAAATCTCATCATCAGAGGCTGGATTTGGAAGCTGATATCTTCTTCACCAGAACGGAACAGTGCGTCTTCTAACTATAAACAGTGCTAAAAATAGCTCCCGAAAGGCATCATTTTGTGTGATATTATTTCACCAAAAGAGAAGAAAAATATATCTTTAATCCTGAACAAAACCTCTTCAAAGTTTATGTTCTCAATAAACCTTTTACTGAGAACTGCAAATATAACTTAGTAATGCAATAAATGCCCTAACAAATATATCAGATTTTTCACTTAATGCTTTTTACAGGCTTAAACCAAATAGAGTAAAAGGAAATCACCTTTTACAGTCCAACTCCTACAGGAAGAATGCCTTGCTGTTACGCTTTTTAAAGAAGGCATGGTGAATTTATATCAACTCTGGCGAATCTTGGGGCATGATAAAAGGAAGAAAAATACCAGCACGGTGAACATTCCACAGAACTCTCTTCACATGTTTATTTCCTTAGCGACTGGACATGATCCAAAATATTGAGAAAAATGTAAAAAGAAAAGAAAATTAAGGTAAAAGATATACAGTTTAGCACCCATGCTGATGATATGAAAGAGATGTTCCCCTACTCCTTAAAAAAAAAGAAAAAGAATTGTCATCTTAGAGATTAAGGATATTAAATGGTTATGATTTGAGAAAATCACCCAAACTAGTGCTCCCATTAAATCAGTACAAAAGAAAAATTGGTTAGGTCAGAGCTCATTATGGGTTGTTGAAGTGTAGTTCAAGGCAAATGAAGAATATACTTTCTGGGGACTCTTATTTCAGCTTCTTTATCTTATGATATTGCATCTGGGATTTGAAAATATATGATTTCATTAGGATGTGAAAAAGAACTGGCCTGTATGCTTATGTCCAAAACAAGAATTGGATTAGGACTGTTGAATAGCTGGGCATCCTCTATAAAGGGCCTGATGATCTTTAGGAAGAAAAGTCAAGATATCTTTCAGTGCTTACTGCTCCTGCAAGGAGCCTCTTATCCTCCCTGTCATAGGTGTCTTCTAGACTCCACTCTGAATCAACTCTCTCTTGAATGATCTGATCTCCCCTAGTATCACAAAGGATATGACCAGTTAGCAAATGACACTCTTTTTTTAAAAAAGATTCTAATTATTTTTTTTATTTTAATTAATTAATTTGAGAGAGAGCGAGCATGCGTGCATGGGTGCATGTGAGAGTGAGAGTGGGGAGGAGCAGAGGGAGAGGGAGAAGCAGACTCTGAGCTGAGCAGGAGCCCGACACAGGGCTCGACCCCACAACCCTGAAATATGACCTGAGCTGAAATCAAGAGTTGGATACTCAACCTACTGAGCCACATAAGCACCCACCCTTGTTTTAAGTACTGTGGGAAGGTATACAAAACAGGACAAAAGCATTTATTTATTGAACTTTTACCATGTTTTAGAGACTTATCACATTGTCTCCCTATTCTGTATATCCAGCTACAAAATGATCATCACCACATTTCCTTACAGATGAAGAAACTGAGGCTCAGAAAGGAGCAAACACAGCCAAGGTCACACAGCAAGTGAGGGGCAGAGTGTGTTCTATGCCTCAAATGCTGGTGGCCTCTTCTGTATGTCATCCTTCCAAAGGTTTGATTAGTAACTTTTTTTTCTCCTTATAAGTATATAAGACATGGTCACTCAAGAGAATTTAGAAAACCCTGAACCATGTAAAGGTAAATAAAACATCTCATAAGTCTACCATCTGGAAGTTATGAATTTTTATCAGTTAGATGTGTTTACTCCTGTGTGTGTAGGTCTGAGCAAATGTATCATTTCTTTGTAATTTTTATCACCTCATATATTTTTTACATGATAAAATTTCCTTTCAAAACCTGAATTTTAAAAGCTCTCTTTAAACTCTTGAAAGTCAAACTCAAGCCCATATTGAGGTCATAATAGCTTTTTGTGTTTCCCCCTAGTGAAGAAAAAAAATATAAGTAACAAATTTGGACACTGTAAATATTTTTTTCCTGTTGATGGTGTATGACCCCCCCCCCCCGTTAATGGTATATGCTTTTTAATTTTTTTCCTTTTTTTTTACACATGGGGTATTTACTTTTCACTCACTAAATATTGTAATTATAGTTTTACCAAATCTCCACATGCAAAAACATGGTTGTAGGCATTTTATATCAGGCCAAGTCCTGGTGATGCACTCAGCTTTGCAACTGACACTGGGGTAGCTAGGATGGAAAAAACATGTTTTTTCCACACAGCTCTCTTTTTACTGTATTTATATACACAAAGTTTGCTGCACCAAGAACTTCCACTAAGAGGAGAAAATAAGGGGTGGGTGCCTGGGTGTCTCAGTTGGTTAAACGTCTGCCTTCAGCTTGGGTCATGATTCTGGGGTCCTGGGATAGAGTCCCACATCAAGCTCCCTGCTCCATAGGGAGCCTGCTTCTCCCTCTCCCTCTGCCTCTGCCTACCACTCCCCCTGCTTGTGTGCTCTTTCTCTCTGCCAAGTGAATAAATATAAATCTTAAAAAAAAAAAAAAAGAGGAAAAAAATAAGCCTTCAAAGATAGGGAAAAATTGTTGGTATTTCTTGCATAGGCACATAGGTACAGCTGTAGTAGAAGTTAGATGGGAATTTGAAAGTGTTCTTTTCTTAAAACTTGTTATCACACAGCTTCTGAGGTTCAGGAATCCTGGGCAGCTTAACTGGGTAGTTCTGGCTCACAGTCTCTCACAAGGCAGCAGTCAAGTAGATGTCCAGAGCTACAGTCATTTGAAGCTTGACTGGGCTTGGTGAATCCACTCCTGGGATGGCTCACTCACATGGCTGCTGGCAGGCATTAGCTCTTTACCATGTGGGCCTCTCCATAGGGCTATTCATGTGACTTGGCAGCTGGCTTCTGCACAGCCAGTGATTACAGAGACAGAGAGGGAGTCAGAGCTAAGGAAGGGACTGTGCAGTCTTTTATATCGTAACTTCAGAACTAACATGCCATCATTTCTGCCCCATGCTATTTCTTGATCACCAAGACCAATCCAAGTACAACATGGGAAGGACTCCCCAAGGGTGTAAAGACCAAAAGACAGGGATCACTGGGGGCCTCTGGAGGCTACTGAACCATGCTGATGATTATAGAAGGTATCTGGGTTTTTAAAAATTGTGGTAAAATATATATAAGCTAAAATTTGCCATTTTAAGCCTTTTTCAGTTTACGATTCAGTAGCATTAATTACATTCACAATATTGTCCAACCACTACTAATATCTATTTCAAAACCCTTTCATCATCCCAAACAGAAACTATATACTAATTAAGCAACATCTTTTTCTTATTAAAAAAACTGTGACAGTGACAGTAAAGACAATTTTCAGAAAGTAGAAAAACAATCACCCCAAATTCTACCACCCTAACACAACTATTTTCATCTTGTATATTACATTTCAGTTACAGTTCACAGATGTAATTTTATATTTAATATGTTAATGTGCATATAATTTTTTATTCTGCTTTTTTTTTCCGGAAAACACACAAAGCATTCTTTATATTTTCAGTCTTCATAATGCCATCCTAACATTGTTGTATAATATTCCACTTGGGTCCTGAATCATGATTTATCAAACCTTTCCCCATTTCCTTAATCTTGGTTAGAGTGATAACAAGTCTTTTTAAAAAATATACTATGCAGTAATGAAAATATTTTGGCAGCTAGGATTTTACCTTGTTGATTTATTTCTTTGGCATAAACACCAAAGAGTCAAATTGTTAGGTCAAAAACATAATTCCCCAAGCTTCCTATTGGAAGTAAAATCCCAACTGCAGTCCATGACGCAGAGGCTTCTGCCTCAGTCTCCAATCACCTCTTCTCCACTCAATATACTCTTACACTGAGTTCTTCCACTTCATGCTCATCACATATTTTGTGAGTTCCTACTATGTGACAAGCTCAGTTGTAAGTGCAAAGGATATAGAAGTAAACAAAACAGGCAAAACCCCAGTCTTCATATGGCTTATAGGCTGCCAAACACTATTCTTTTTTTAAGATTTATATATATATATATATATATATATATATATATATATATATATATATATATATTTAAGATTTTATTTATTCATGAGAGACACAAAGAGAGAGGCAGAAGGAGAAGCAGGCTCCATGCAGGAAGCCCAATGTGGGACTCAATCCCGGGACTCCAGGATCATGTCCTGGGCCAAAGGGAGGCGCTAAACCACTGAGCCACCCAGGCGGCCCAAGATTTATCTACTTATTTAAGAGAGAAAGCAGGAGAGTGTGTGGTGGGAGGGACAGAGGGAAAGGGAGGGAGAAAACCCAGGCAGACTCCTTGTTCAGCAAAGAGCCCTATATGGGGCTCAATCTCACAACCCTGAGGTCATGACCTGGGCCGTAATTAAGAGATGCTCACTCAACTGACTGTGCCACCCAGGAACCTCAATGCTATTTCTTCTCTTTTTCTTTTCTTTTCTTTTCTTTTCTTTTCTTTTCTTTTCTTTTCTTTCTTTCTTTCTTTCTTTCTTTCTCTCTCTCTCTTTCCTTCCTTTCTTCTTCTTCTTCTTCTTCTTCTTCTCCTCCTCCTCCTCCTCTTCTTCGTCTTCTTCGTCTTCTTCTTCTTCTTTCTTTTTCTTTTTCTTCTTCTTCTCCTTCTCCTCCTCCTCTTCTTCTTCTTCTTCTTCTCCTTCTCCTCCTCCTCCTCTTTTTCTTCTTCTTCTCCTTCTCCTCCTCCTCCTCTTCTTCTTTTTCTTTTCTTCTTCTTCTTTCCTTCTTCTTCTTCTTTCTTCTTCTTCTTCTTCTTCTTCTTCTTCTTCTTCTTCTTCTTTCCTTCTTCCTTCTTTCTTCTTCTTCTTTTACCACATTGCCCTGTTTTATTGTTTTCATTTCTTATCACTCTCTGCGATTGCTTTATTGTATTTGTCTGTTGGTAATCTAGAAGGTAAGTTCTATGGGAATAGCAACCTCGTTTGTGCATTCCCAACCAGGCTAAATAAAATTTCTGGAAGGTGTCATGAATAATATCTTTAGAGCTTTTAACACATTTCCATTAAGTTTTCCACATTGTTTACCCGTTTACAGTGCCTTCAGCAGTAGATAAATGAGCCTATTTCTCTATAACCTTAGCAGCACTGGTGTTTTGGAAGAGGTTATGCACCTGGGGGAATGGGGGCTAATGAAGGTTGTTCGATGGAAGCATAGGAACCACTGAAACATTATTTATCTTGATTACTAAGTCTTTTTCTGGTGCCACCCTAAATCCTGAACCCAAGGTCTCTGCCCTCCTTCCTCACCCTAGTCTCAGCTCTGCTGTGTATAATACAGCAAATAAGGGATATATTTCCAGATCTGCCCTTGAGGCCACATTATAATTGAAGACAGGGAAATAAGCTTCCTAAAATAAGCTTAAATGTTCTTATCAAAAAGCTATGGAAAACTTTTTTTGAGAGTTATTTTTAGGTTTAAATGAGATAAGTAGGACAAAGCTTTTGGCAGCCATGAACACATGCAGCTGATGGTATTTAATACTAAACATTCCCGCTACTTCTCCACTGCTTCCATACATGTAAAAAATTAAACTGACTTTACTAAATGCAGTAAAAGGAGTCTTTTAAGACTACAATATTCTTTTCCAAATCACACTATATCCCTGAAAATCCTTTGGTTAAAAAACACCTCACTGGGAGATGTACAACTACTGGGAAAAATAAAAGCTTCAAGGTCATGAATAAACTTATATGAAAAAAGAAATCTCATTTTTAATTTATTTTTATTATTTTTTAAAAAGATTTATTTATTCTAGAGAGTGTACAAGTGCACAATGGGGGAAGGAGCAGGGGGAGAGGATCTAAAGCAGACTTCCTGCTGAGCTAGTAGCCTTACATAGGGTTCAATCTCACAACCCTGAGATCATGACCTGAACCAAAATTAAGAGTCAGATACTTAACCTACTGAGCCATCCAGGTGTCCCAAAATCTCATTTTTAAAAATGCTCATCAAATAAAACAATGATAGAACATCTTAAGTAAAAATATTTTCAATATCATTTTACCTATCTAAAGATAGATATGTTTTGGGAACTGTTTCTTAATTTTAAGATTTGCAAATGTGTTTTGTTGTGTTACACACCAAGCTACTCCCCTGTTTGTCAACCTCCCTTTTACTCTTTGTCCTCTTTATAACTGTCTAATATCTTCCTCATTTTGTGACCTACCAAGACTGTTCCTGTTTCCCTGGCCTGTTTTATATGTCTTGCTTTTCAGGCATTTGGGTGCTCACCTCAAATCCACATTTATCAAGACAACAGTAAACTGCATGTCTTCTACCTTGGCCATCCTCATTCTTCTTTTTCTCTTCCTAATCCTCTGTTCAAATGGTTCCCAAGTAGAAGGACTCACAGACATCTGAACCAGGGCCCTCAGAACTACAGAATATCAAGCTGTCATCTACTAGAATTCTGACTTACCGCAACATGTGTTTGGAGAGGGATTTCTGTAATTTCCAACATGGCCTGGGCTGGTGCTAAAGTTAGCAAGGAGAAAACATGTTTTGTTGTTGTGTCTGATTTGGTTTTGTGGTTCAAGTCTTGGAAAATAATTCATTCTACTCTGTGATGTAATGTATACTACAAATATAAGAACCCATCAGAGGAGAGATCTTTAAATGTTGAGAGTATTTCATATATTTCTACCAAAGACATTATTTCTTTCTATATTTCATATATTTCTATCAAAAGACATTATTTCTCCCTGTACTAGAATGTGTAATTTAAGCTTTAGCAACAAATCTGTAGGGTGCATTCCAACTCAGGAAGAGTTAGGAACTGGTACTTTACATTCTTTTCTTAGTTCTAAGCCCTTGCCTTTGACTTTTCACTTTTTCTCTCTCTACCTATATGAATCTGTGTGTGATTACTATTATCAAATAGCCTAAAGTGCTTCAGGAATTTACAAATGGCTATTCCCAACGCAGAAACAATTGCTATGTTATAGAGACTTCTGTCTAATGATGTCTCTGCACTTAACACACATACCCATTAACAGAAAGCCTACCACTCTTAGAATGGCAGGGAACTGGCTTTGTGCTTGAGATCCCAGTCCTAAAAGCCCATTAGCATCAACAAGAATGTCATGATCCCACCCTATTTTGTTTTGTTGTGCCTTGAGGTGTGGGGATGCCTAGGCTTTTCCAAGAGGCTAGTTTCTTAAAGAAAAATGTGGCTACCAACCAGCCCTGCTTTTGTCTCTCACTGTGTAGAGGAGATTATGGAGCTGGGGGCATGGGTGCTATAAAGGATGGTTTGATGGTGAGCACAGAATAGGGTGAGGCTGTCTTTACTGAAATGAGCACAACCTTTGAGTTGCACATTCCTTTATTCCTGCCTTTAACTCCACATTTGTCTCTTCACAGAAAATGATCTATAACAGAAGGGCTATCATTCCATATCCATGGCTTAAAGAAACCTCAAACTGGCATAATTGCTAGAGCTATTTATCTGCTTGAGTACTAATTCTATCTCTACAGCTGAAATAAAAGAAAGATAAATGAATAAAGTTAAAAAGCTACACATTTATTATCCTCTGGGTCCAACTACTTATAATTGTCAGGGATACATAAGCAAGGGCATTTTCAGGCAGAAGCTAGTGCTATGATATAAACTATTAAAAACTCTGCTTATGTCTTAAAACCAACAATAACAGCATAAAGTAGAAAACTGAAGATATGTGCTTCCAGATCATTATAAAAATACAGGAGCATTTCAAAAAATTATTACTTTGGCACTTCCACAAAAATTTTCAAAAGAGTACTGAGGTCACCTTAGAATGGATGGAACAAAGCACAGGCTATATTTTTAGTCAATGTAGAGACAGTGTAAGTGGGGGCGCACTCCAAATTAAGGAATAAGCTTGTTTGCAGCTTGACACATTTTAGCACATTCTTAAATTTTATTTCTACATTAAGGAAAAACTAGATACAGAGAGGTGACAGGCTGAGATGGTGACATCCTAGATGCCCATAGAATCAGGGCTGCTGATATGGCAGGCTTTGAAACTCCATTCTGGATACCCAAGAGAGATATGTTCAATATTCAACAAAATCGAAGAATCGGAAAATTGGAAATCCCTCAGATGTTCTGAGAGAGAGAAAATCCTGGGGCAGAGTCAGAGGATTTGGATTTAAGCCTACAGCTATATGAGAAAGAATAAGCAAGAGAATAAAAGCCTGAGCAGTAGATTTTTAGCTACAAAATCTAATCCACCTTACAATATATTCTCATAAAACAATTATTATGAACTGACCTGAATTCATGCTCTCTTCTGCACTATACAATTTGGTAGCCACAAACCACAAGTGACTACTTAAATTTAAATAAGATAAAAAATTCAGTTCCTCAGTTGCACTAACCACATTTTAGTTAATGAACAACTACATATGGCCAGTAGCTACCACACTAGACAGAGTAGATATAGAATATCTCCATCAATGCATAAAGATCTACTGCACACACACATACACACACACACACACACACACACACAAAATCTACTGCACAGTGCTGCTCTATGTCCTTTCAAGGTCTGCCACAGCTTCTAGAAATTTCTAAAATTAAGAAAATAATTCTGTAGTTTATACAATGGAAGGATTTGGTTCTTTAGATGAGAAGTAGAAATTGGGTTGAGAATAGCAGTGAATGTAATTATGGAGAAGAGGGCTGGCTCAGTGAATACTCCAAAAATGTGCTTGCCATTAAGAAAAGGAGCCTGAAGTCACGGTGGATGGAAGACGTCCCCATGGAACTCTCACTTCCTTGGGGGAATTAAGAGACACATCAGAATTCATTCAGGGATCACAACCTGAAAGTAAAGATGAGAGGTAGCAGAATTCTGGAACAGAGTAAAGCCTAATTTGATTACCAAATGAAATCACAACTGTTGGTATAATTCAATTCAAATTCGAAACTTGTCAAGAGTGACAAGAAATGAGAGACAAATGGAAAAATCTCATTTGTGTTTATTTTTATAAACAAAATGATGTGTTTCACTCTACTCAGAGGCAAAAGCATGGAATCTAGTGTAATCCTTAAGTAGCCTGCAAGGTAGCTGAGCCAATAACACTTGCCATATAAGTAGATACCTAAACCAGCAGACAATCAAAGCATGGGGAAGCTCTGACTTCTCTACTGGAGATATCTTACTTGTTTTTGTTAAAGGAAAAAAAAATCAGTTGCTTATCTCACTTTTTTTTTTTCTCAGAACATGCTGCCCTCTACAGGCCACATGGATATACAGTTCAGTTATATCCAAATTAATAGGATCAGTGGCAAAGGTATGATGAAAAAGGGGAAGTAGTTGGTTATATCTGTTGTCTGAAAGGCTTTAGGATCAAGCTGAGAAACAATCAACACTTATAAGCCTCTAATAAATTATATCTCGTCACCTGACACAAATATGAGAAATCATAAATAGTACTGTAATCCTATCATGGCATTTTCCTGGAGAAGCTTAAAAGTATGTTGACAGTCATTTTTCCTTTGTTTTAATTATGGAGGAGAGGGTGTGGAGAAAAGTGGAAGAAAAATGGTTGATGTGGTTTGACAGTTTTCACTAACATTTCCAGAGTATACCAGTTTTGATCTAAAACTCAATATATTAAGACTAGGCTCTGAGTTGGGAAATAAAAGCCAACAAATTTAAAGGAATATACATGATTTTATTCCTGCTAAGAGTTTAATCTTTTAAACCTTGGCTGCACTGAAGTGGTCGAAATCTGGCCTAAGAAATGAGAACTACCCTTCATCTTGACTTCAAATCAATTTTTCCCTAAACAGTCATGCCATAAACACACACACACACACACACACACACACACAGCTGGTATATTTATTGGTTTAGTCACTAAAGGATTTAGCTGGACAAACATCACAAAGATGATGACTGATTTAATTGAATTTATGATCAAATGTTTTCCATTGCAGGAAGAGTGGGAAATCACTTATGGGGAGATTTGAATAATTTAAGGGAAGTTCTCTATTTGGCATTACGTTTGTATATCAAGTCTTGAGGGATTAAATACAGCTGAGGCCTAGCAGAGAAATCACATGCAGATACACAAAACACACTATGTAACAATCCAACAAGGGCCAGAATATTAATCCCTTGGTGTTGATATTTCTACTTACTTAAAACTTGTTGATAGTCTGAGTATAGATATCCACACACATATATACTATGAGACTTCAACTATAAATCGCCACTAGATTCTTTCAAGATCCCCAAAATGTCCAAATGATCTAAACATGCTCTTAAAACAGAAGGTAATTGATTTGGGGGTTGTATGTGTGTCTGTTTATGGCAGTTTAAGGTATCTTTATTTTTGTTAAAGACATAATGAAATCTATTGTTAAAGTCACTCTCATGGTGTATATAACAAGGTAACATGGGATTTGTGCTTTAGGGTATGGACTTGGCCCAATGTCTGAAAGAAAAAGGCCAACTTACCTTTGGAGTTTCATAACTATTTGCTCCCCAATGATGACAGAGGTAGCAAACTGAGGCCATGCTCCTAGCCTTCATTGTGTTTCTAGGGATAAGTCATTCACCTGCCCCACTTAAAAGCCCCAAAACAGCAAGAATAACAACTTTTGGTCTCACCTCTGGATCAAGTGGACACCTAGGCCTAGCACACCTGGTTTAGTCTCACCCATCAGTCCGTGTGTGAAAAGCATAACAGAAAAGGTATAATAGATGCTTTGAACGTGATAACAGTGTCTATGGGTTTCTTTCAATCTAATTAGGAAAACTGTCTAGTAGATGTGTTTCAAGACTTAGGATAAATCAGTTTTACATTCATTATGTACAATGCTATTTGTTAACATATCACTCTTAGGAAGGAACTGCTGTTTTAATTATGGAGGAGAGGGTGTGGAGAAAAGTGGAAGAAGTGGAGTAACCTTATTTCTACATGAGAAGTATTTTTAAAAAATGATTTGGTGACCAAGCAGTTCAGCATGTGCTTCTAGAAAGGTAAAAGAAATAGTTCAGAAAAAGTCTGGGGACCCTGTATAGCAGTGGGATTCATGTTCAAGGACCATTGCTTATTTGGAACTGAATGAAATGCTCTGATTGGCAGGGGAGGACAAGGTGTGCTAAAAAACAAGAGGTTGGTAAGCTAATGTTGGCTGATGGTACCCCATTATTTACACCTATACTTTATTCAATCCTCACAATGATCCTGCCAAAGGAGTTAAAGACTGAGAAACGGGGGCTCAGATTGATTTGTGAGCTTCCTGAACATTACACCATTGAGTGGCAGATCTAGGATTGGAACTTGGCCCCTATGATACCAAATTATGCTGACTTCATGCATTTTCTTGCCATGTGTGCCAATTATGAGCCTTTGCAAGCCTTCCTTTTTCATTTCTATTCTTTCTTGGTTCACATCAACAGCATTTGTTGGCTGTGTATTCTTACAAAGTCAGGAGGACCACCATCTACACAGCAGGTATCAGATGCACACATCAGCATAGTCTATTAACTGTATCTTCACATAAGTGGAAGCTGCACTCAGTTTTACAGAAAGTCTCTCCAATATAACGAGGGGGACCCTTGTCCAATCCCAATTTTCTTGACGATTAACCAAAGAAAATTGTGGAGTGGGTGATAGGGGATACAAAAGATGACATTGTTAAAATCATCTGTCTCTTTCTCCATTAACTTCTTATATTCATCTTAATTATTTAATTAATTTATTTTTGTTCATCTTAATTAGTTCACAAAATTCACATTTTCTTAATCAAAATAAAATGCTAAAGATAAGTGTTGAGTTTTTCTTTTTCATAACCAGTTTTTTTAAGACATAAAGAACAGTAAAAACTGAATTTCTGTTTATCTTTTACTTCTTAAAATGTGGTAATTTTCAATGTTCTGAAGCTGAATAATTAACATATGTACCCACAGGGGTCCATAGGAGGCTTATTTAGAAAAATGGAGCCCTCTCAATAGCATCTCATATGTGGCAAAGAGGAAGCTGAGCCTTTATGATATTTTCTGAGTAGAGTTAGGGTAGATCAAGGGGGCCGGAACAACAGCAGAGAGGTGAATTCTTGAGGGAGTTCAAAAAGGGGAGAGAGCTGTGTGTCTAACCCCTAGCAGTTCCCAACAGAAAAGAGAGAGCGAGAACACGAGAAGGAGAAAGGAATAGAGAGGCTTGCAACAGGCAGTGCCCCTCAGGAGGGAACAGCATGGCTTCTCAAGGGGAGGAGGAGGGAAGGGATGATGTCTGCTTGATGTTCTTTGATACTTCCACTCGTCCCTCTGCAGATTTATTACACGTCCTTGGTCCTCTAGAGCTATTTTCTTCCCAGTGTTTACAAATAAAAGATAGAGGTGAGAAGCAAAAATATAAAGGAAGATCTCTGGACACGTGAACACAAAATGCCAAGAACTTGAACGCACAGTTTCCAAAGCATCAGATATCCACACTTGTACCATGCTGGTGGGCGCTTAGAAATAAATGAATAGCTTACGTGTTGATCTACAGATGAGCTGCCGAGTGTGGTAGCTATATATGGCTTTTCACATTTAAATTAATCAAGTTTAAATTGGGGCACTTGGGTGGCTCAGTGGTTGAGCATCTGCCTTTGGCTCAGGTCGTGGTCCTGAGGTCCTAGGATCGAGTCCTGTGTCAGACTCCCTGAAGGGAGCCTGCTTCTATCTCTATGTCTCTACCTCTCTCTCTCTCTCTCTCTCTCTCTCTCTCTCTCATGAATAAATAAATAAAATCTTTAAAAAATAATTAAAAAATAAATTAAGTTTAAATAAACTTTAAAATTTAGTTCCTAAGTCACATTAGCCGCATGTCAGGTGCTCAAGGGGGTTAGTGGCTACTGGATGGGGCAGTGCAGGTATAAAAGGTTTTCATCAATGAAGAAGGTTCTGTTGGACAGTACTGATCTAGAGGGGACAGAAATCCTAGGTCAAAGTTTTCGTTATCTCAGAGGTTATTAACTTTCTTGGGAACAATGCCTTTTTTTCCTCTACGCAGGAGATGGAAAATTATTTCTTCCTTATACACAATTTTGAGGATACCAGTGGGAACCAGGCAACATGGAACTGCCAGAGTCAGAGGCCAGAGCTTGTCACCAGATGTGGAGATGAGATGGATGATCACCAGATGGAGATCAGATGAAACAGCCTGTGGCTGACCTGGTGAGGGCTGGGATTGCTCTCTCCGCTCTCTCCTGCCTTACCACAGGACTCACTGCTGAATAGGAAGCCCCAGTATCCACGTGTGGAAAGCAGAATGGCCCCACTCATTAAGCCTTGGAGCCTGTGAATGTGTTACTGTCCATGGCAAAAGGGACTCTGCAGACATAATTAAGGTTGCAGACCATAAAGTAGAGAGATTAACCTGGATTACGCAGGTAGGCCATTAGAAGCAGGGAGCTTTCTCCCACTGGAGGCAGAAGAGATGTGGCAAGAGGGGAAGTGAGAGAGCTACGAGGCAGTAATAAGGACTCCCTGCACTGATGCTGGTTTGAAGAAGGCGGCGGCAGTGTGATGAGGGAACAGGTGGCCTTTGGTTGCTGGGTTGAGACTCCTTGCTGACAACCAGTAAAGAAAAGGGGGCTCAGCCCCACAACCACAGGGGACTGAATTTTGCCAACAGTCTAAATGAGTCTGAGAGCAGATTTTCCTCAGAGACTCCAGAAAGACTTCCTCGTTGGCACAGGCCAACGAATACTTGATTTCGGCCTTATGAGACCCAGAGCAAAGAAACCAGCTGAGCCCATCTAGACTCCAGCTCGACAGAACTGTGAGACAATACTGCTGTGGCATTTCACACCAATACATTTGTGCTGATTTGTGATGGCAGCCACAGAACACAAACACATACCGTTTTATATTTGGAGAAGCAGAAGAACTTCTTCAGGTCGTATCCACTTCGAGACTGTTTTGGGAACCGGTTTGAGAAAGCCTGATTCTATCTGTCGTACAGCTTTCACAGAATCAAGCAGCCCAGCTGCTCCTGGAAGCTCTGTGCCACTTCAGAAGCATGGCTGGATTTTATTCCTTAATGAGCTGATGGCAGAAGGAAGGTATTAGCTGAACCATAAGTGTGTACTTTGGGATGAGGAATCCAACACATAATCGAAAAGGATGAAAAGCCATGGCCGTTGCCAGCTCCCAAGCCTGGCACATACTGCCAATTAGTAAGAGAGAAGATGGATAATTTCTGTCTATCAGAAGGGAAACAAAACAAAACAAAAAAAAAACTTGTGCTCAACGGATAACAAACAGCATGGGGTTTGCCCCTGGCCATCACCAGTGGTTATTAATAATAGCGAATTCTTTGCTACCACAAGAAAGATATGGACGAGAAAGCTGGCAGTGGCACAAAATGACAGAGGATAATTTCCTGGGGGCGGTGGGAGCTATGTGGAATAGGGTACAAATCTCACTAGCAGGGTCTGGATGGGTGGCCTATAGGCCTGTCTTCTCTGGCACTTAGACTGTCGCAAACTAGCCTATATCCCCATGGTGCATTACCCAGCAGTGGCACAAAGGAGTCCTGAGTTGATGTGTGCAATCAGCCTGCTGCAAACACTTTCCCCAGGATAGGAGTTAGGTTTCTACTCCATCCCAGCTCTTCTGCTGCCAAAAACCTAGACCGGGAATAAAAGACATCATTTCCTAGAAGAGATCTCTCCAACCAGGGTTGTAGTGAGAACGAAACAAAATCAGATACTGATCCACTCGAATATTAGGGTTTTAAGATCTCCTAAGATTCACTTTGGGGGCATACATTCCTGAATTATAGTTTTCAATAGCACTGATTGTTTGACCTCACTGAGCATGTTTCTTTAAGCTATAAAATAGAGATGACAGTACGTGTTCTGACTACTTCCCAAGATTGTTTTAAAAACATATAGAATGTGAAAGCAAATTCTACATTGCAAACGGCTGCCCAAGTGTTAATCACTATGGCTACCGCATCACAAGCACTGAATACAGGGCAAGGAGAGTATGTGAAATCTTTGATGAGGTATGTTTCATATGCTATCAAATCTACACTATTGCTACTATGAGTAGCCAGGTGTGGGCCTCCAGCAAATTTGCCAACTTTCCTTTTTTTTTTTTTTTTTAAAAGATTTTATTTATTTATTCATGAGAGAGAGAGAGGCGCAGAGTCAGAGGGAGAAGCAGACTCCTTGTGGGGAACCTGATATAGGACTTGATCCCAGGACCCCCAGATTACAACTTGAGCAAAGGCAGACACTCAACCACTGAGCCACCTAGGCATCCCAGCCCACTTTCCCTTGACCAGCTTTTGCTGTGTCCTCCTGGCACCTTCCTCAACCCTTATCTTTGGACAGCCTCGACACTGTCTTCCTTGAGTCTCTCTAGGACTCCCACCAGAGCCTGGACCTCCTCTTTCTCCTTTGAAAAATCCAGTCTACAATTTTCTGGAAGAACTGCAAGGGGTTTAACCGATCGAGTAAACCTCACACCTACATTAATGCTTTCAGTACCTGAACTAGCGATTCATTCCTGTGGAAATGAATGTCCCCAGAGATTTCTCTAAACTGCAGCTTTAGAGTGTCCAAACAACACCATGTGTGGGTGTCTGAGATCAGGACAAAGACCTGCTTGGATCTGACTATCCAAGAGTGTCACAAGGAATTACACCCCATGTAGTCTCCTATTGCTGGGCTCACATCCAGAAGCTGGATAGTGGAAGCCGGCAGCTCCAGCTCATCCTGGAGTAAAGAGAATGAAATTCCAGAATGTCTGCTTTAGAGCTTGTTATCCCCAATAAACCCAAGCCTAAAAAAGTGCATTGATGATGGACAGAATAATTTCTTTGAAAACACTGTGAGAAGAAATCTCCAGGCACTAAATAAATTAAAACTGTTACTTTGAAGTAAATAGAATTATAACAAAAATGATCAACAATGAAAAAAAAAATGTGGCAGTGGAGGAGTTAAGGCTCTGGCTCAGCTCAACGGCACCGCCTAGTGCCAACAGCTGCTCTTAGGCTCCTCTCACATTTCTCAATGTACAGAAAGTGAAAGCTCTAACTTACTTTGCAACATATTATTTTAGAAACTTTGAGATCATCTTAGAACAATAAGGCAGAGTAGAAAACGGGACCTTTCAGTTTCTTTGAGAAGGCATTGATTTAAATCTTACTGGAATACAATTAGGTAGGACAACAAGGAAAATAGGGCATTGGCAGCATAAATATACAGAGTGAAATTATACTACTGCCTTAAAAATTATTTTAAATACATTATGTTTTATGCACATGTACCACAACTATCTAGCAAGTCTTATTTATTTATTTATTTATTTATTTATTTATTTATTTAAAGATTTTATTTAATTTATTCATGAGAGACACAAAGAGAGAGAGAGGCAGAGACACAGACAGAGGGAGAAGTAGGCTCCGTTCAGGGAGTCCAATGTGGGACTCGATCCCAGGACCCCAGGATCACGCCCTGAGCCAAAGGCAGATGCTCGTCCCTAGTAAGCCAACTTTAAAATATGTGAACCATTGAATCTGAGAAAGCATTCAAGTAAAATGAAAGAATACAAAGTTAGAAAACACTTTTGAATCTTTTAAATTAGGGTTTGTGACTTGCTGGTTCGTTCAAATATATGCAGGTAAATGTCTTCTCTATTCTTGCATTTCCATTAAAGCAGCTTCATTACAATGTCTCTGTATTTGCTACATATTTTCAAAGAAGCAATGTTTTCAATTCTTAGAAGAAATTCAGTTGGACTTACCTAACAAGAAGGATTATAAACCGAACCAGAGCATGTGGACGAAGCAAGCAGGACAAGGTTGGCCTACGCCTTATTCAAGTCTGAGGACATGTATTGCTTTATCAGCCATGAGTTGTGTTTTCCAAATCTGTCTTCTATGACTTTGTGGTTTATCTCCTTGGTTCTCTTTTTGCTCCTTTCAAACCCCCAAAATTATTCAGCTCTTAAAAAGTTCCAAAACAAGCAAATGTGTTCCTGGAATCCTACCCTTAACATTGCTGGAGAGCATATACCAAGGCTGATTCTCCAGCCAAAATAATAAAAGATCTTTTAAGTGGCTGAAATTCTTGGTTGATTGCATATACATGCCAATGTCAGACAACTATAAATAGGGAGATTTGGAAGAAAAATAGGGAGAGTCTTTATAACTCCAATGAAATAAAATGGAATGTTTTGAAGGCGGTCAGAAAACAGTACATGTATTTATAAAATTAAGATTTGTCTCCCTTTAATCCAAAATCCCCTTTAAGCAGGAAGAGCCCACACAAATCATGCATGTCCAGTATGAAGGAGCAAAAGGACTTTCTTTTCTTTATTAATATATATTTATTATTCTCAATCATATAATTAAGATTTCTTCTTTACATTATCCTTTTGAGTTTAGGTATCTACTGGATCTTTTGATATTTTTTCCCATCACTGCTTTGTTTCCCCAGAATATTAAAAAAGTCATTCAAAGGATAAAATTATGCCCATGGTTACTGGTATAAATGAAGTCAAGAGGGAATTGTATTGGTGTTACCTATGGCAGACTTGGCCCCCAAATAAACTGGGTCACTTGTTACAGCTGTTCAAAGAAACTTGAGGTTTCATTTCTCAAGAAACTCTGACTCCTTTAGGTAGGTTAACATATCAACTAGCTTTAATAGCTGAGTTTTTAAAGATATTGCTACTTAATTTGGAACAGTGACTTACTTTTTATTAACCTACCCATCTTATATTAATCTATTGAAACTGAATTCAAATTAGTTCTTGCAAATTAGTTCACTTTATTTTGAACCTATTACTGCTGTTACCAATTGCTCCATGTTTGTAATTGTGGTTGTAGACAAGCAAATTAGTTAGCAGGGATGGAGAAAGCTGGCACTTGCTTAATAGACTTTAAATGCAGTTCTTCTGAGCCTAGACCCCACACCGAAGTGAGAGATGTTGAAATGTCGATGGTTCCAAGTTCACAAGTCCATTTGAGGAAGAATCAATAATATAATTAATGTCTCTGAATTCTTGGTTTTCTCTAAATCTCATTGGGGTCTTGTGGGCTGGAGGCTACAGCTTGGCTCTAAGGATTCAGTGCATGACACTGGGATGCCAGAGAGTAGTATTTTTATAATATTTTTAGTGATATTTTATTACTTAGTGTTTTCTGAGCTAAATCCATAAGGCAACAAAAAATAAGACTTATGGTGACTTAAAAACAGCATGGCTCTGAACAAGTTATGTTTGTAACTGAAAAATCTTACCTCAAGCTCAGCTTTTAATAGGCTTCCTAAAATGTTTTAAACGTCACCTAAGGGTGAGATCCAGTTTATTAAATGCTTTTGAATTCTATTTTTTTAAAAAAAGCATCCGTAATGTTACAGATGAAAAGAAAGACATTAACTACAGTTTCACCAGTTCATTAAAAAGATTTTACATGAGAATATAAGATTTCCTTTAGTATTTTAGACCTTAGTTTTGGTAGAAGAATCATAAATTCTACGTTCACAGGAAATGCAAATAATAAATATCTCGGAAGTTATATCTTAAAGAGAAAACTGTGTTCTTATGTTGCAAAAAAATCATTTCCTGAATTCTTATTTGCCCCCAAAAGCAAAAGCATATTTGCTGACACCTAGCATCTTTTAAGAAGAATTTAGAGATTTAGCACAATGCACGTGGCTTTTAAGGTCTCTAAAACATCAATACCAGAGGATTGCACATTCTGATTTCCATTAATGAAATTACAACATAATTAATTAATTGTATTAATTAATTAACATAACAATTAAATTAATGATGTTGTAACATGATCAGTACCTCTCAGAGAAAAGTAGGCATCAGGTCTTAGATGGTCAGAATGAAGTGAAGCAATGCAAAGCTTGAATACTATTTCAGTTTTACTTTTCTTTTAGAAAGATGTGAAATAAGCTCGTTTCTCCTGGGGTAGAGTAATGTAATTGGATAGAAGCACCTTCTCTGAGAGGCATCCCACTGGTCACTGTGGAATGGTTGGACGAGAAAGGCATGTGTGCTGGAGGGCTTGTAGTGAAAGGTGGTGCTGAATACAAGCTACAAAAACGAATGGGGGGGGAATGGACCAGCTGTATATACAAAGTGGGGTCATATCCACAAAAGGACAGTGGAAGAAATATCATTCAGCCTCCTCTATGGACACTCCCATCTCTTATAGACTATTCCAAGTGGATAAGAATTACCATTTATTTTCCTGGGCAGTTTGGAGGTCATTCTAGCTCTACCCCTCTGAAGAAAAGAAATGGCTGTTCTCCACAAATGCTATGTGTTGATTTGCCAGATATGCCTGTGACTTCAAAGATGGGGTCAGAAAATCAATTGGTCAAATTGAATTTAAATAAAATTTTAAAAAAGAAATTCAATTGCTTTATAAATAATTGTTTTATAAGATGGTTATCTGGTTGGACAAAAATTTTTGAGCAATTATAACAGAATATGTTTGATCATTTAATTAAGGTAGGAACTGTATACTGTGTATATTACTTGGTGTATGAAAGCACTTAATTAAAATGTTAGACCACTGATCAGTAAAGAGGGGGACGGTGAAGGGCAAAAGGGTGGAGGAACACACACAGAATGTTCCCAGCAGAGGGCATGCCTCCCAGGGGAGACTCTAGATATCACAAATGGACTCTTCAAATGGCAAATGCAAAGCCTTGTGTTAGACAAAAATAATTATTTCAGTGCTCTTCTAAGTATGAATTTAACCAAAATAAACTGCCAAATCTTCCAAATAAACCACTGCAGAGTTTACTGAACTCATTCCATGAGTTCCTCATAATAAGCTGTCCACTGGATCTACTGACAACATCAATTAAAGGCATTTTTTATTATAAAAAAGTTTTTTCTTATTTTTTATTTTATAATTGATGGTGTCTAAAATTAAACATGTCATAAGAGTAAAAACTGAGGCAATAACACTAAATTCCCCACAGACAGAATTTTGTTACAACAAATTAAATTTTTTAAAAAAGAAATCAAAGCAGTTCCAGTTACCTTTTCCCAGCATAATGCTTGAAATATGATCTCCACAACTAATGAGAGTGACTCAATCACTCTGCTTTCCAACTTTCAATGATTTATTAACAGTCTGGCTTGCAATAAAAGACCTCTGAATAACTTGAGAAACCCAGATCTTCAGATTTCATCAAATTTCAATACCAATAAATTAAACTATTTCAATGAGATCAGATGAAAGAACAGAAATTAAATAAACAGATCACATAGATTTAAAGTGATACATGTACTTAGCTTTCCAACAAGGCTGAAGGGAACAATAAACTGAAAAAAATTGAAAGATCAATTTTATCTAGCTCAGAATTTGTCATGGACATTATTTAGATTAGAATCAGTCATTATACTGTACTTAGATGCTACTTTGCTGTTTCTAAAATATTTATTGGAATTTAGTTGCAAGAAGATTAAGCACAATGAATTTTAGGATTTAGAATTCTGAAGCAATGCCACATTGCTTTAAAAACTCAAACTCATATATAATAACATTGGCTGAGGCTGATGCCTGGCACACAGTTAGAGCTTAACAACTAATTAATGGCTAAATGAATGGATGGATGGATATTTGGATGAGCAAATGAAAAAATGTCAAGACAAACTTATTTGGAGAGTTTTAAGAATTAAGAGAAAGACAGAGAAAAGAAAGAAAGAGAGAGGCAAAGAACAAGCACAAACTGTATAAAGACTTACTTATTCCATGCTTGCCTAAGGTTTTTAGAGCTGTACAGGGTAAAGCGTTCTGAAATAAAAAAGAAAAATGATAAACAATGTTGTTTCAAATGTATATATTAGACGTATGTTTAAAAACCCCTCAACTTTTTAAAAGATAGTGTTTGATTTAGCCATGGTTATGCTAGCCACAGTACATCTTCACCTTTAGATAGGGCAATTGCAAAGAATAAAACAGGAGGATTTTAAAATTTTAAATAATGAAGCATTGTTTTCTTTTGTTGGGGTGATTTATTTCATAATCCAGTTTCCCAGTAATTATTTCTTAGAATAACTAAGTTTTAATTGGGTCGAGAAAAGAAACACAAATTCTGAACCTTCAAACAGTAAGTAGTCTGAAGAACATTGACACATTAGTGAAGTGAGAGCTGCTGTTTTCACTATGAAGACATCTCTGATCAAATAGTCATGTTGGTTCTTTCTTATACTATTTGGTATTTTCATTTCCTTTCTTACATTTATTTGGTTTGGCTCAAAGCCAAACTACCAATGTCCTATAATGTATGTTACAGTTTTCATTGAATTATCTTTATAATATTTTAAAAGTTAAGATGTTTGTTTTACCAAGTTAAACAATAAAGCAGCACAGAACAGATACTAATAATCTCCTCTCCTCTCTATTTTTGACTCCTGAAGATACAGCAATTGTTAATGGCTTGTGTAGGTCCCTTTCCACATATTTCTCTATGTTTATAAATACAAACCCACCCATATACACACATATAGATCTTATTTTCATTTGTAGAATAGACTGTATAATAAACAATCTTTGAGTTTTTTAAATGTATAGCAGATAGTCCTTCAAATTAAGAAAATAGATGTAACAATTGTTTTAAAACTGTATAACATTCCATAGAATAGAAGTACCATAGTTATTTGACCATTCTCCTACTGTTGGCAACTGAAATAGTTTCCAGTTCTTTTTCCCTTAAAAACAATGCTTCAATAAATATCCTTGCACATCTGTCTCTGTATACTAATGCTTTCATTTATACTGGATAGCCTTCTCCATATAGAACTACTCAGTAAGTGGTTTACACATTTTACATTTTAATAGATGCTGACAGATTTTGTCATTTTCCAGCAATGAAAAATGTCTCTTTATAGTATGCATCCCTGGAATGCAAGGATGGTTAAACACATACAAATTAATAAATGTGGTACACCACATTAATAGAAAAAACAAAAATGACATGATTATTTCAATAGATGCAGAAAAAGCATTTGACAAAATTCAATATCCATTCATGATAAAAACTCTTAACAAACTGGGTATAAAAGGAATGTACCCCAACATGAAAAAGAGTATTTTTGACAAGCCCATAGCTAATATCATATTCAATTATTGAAAGGCAGTAAGTTTTTCCTTTCTCCACAAGAATGCCCACTCTCAGCATTCCTCTTCAACATGTTACTAAAAGTCTGAGCCTGAGAAATCAGGGAAAAATGGGGGGCGGGGAGAGAAAGATATAAAAGGCATCTGAAGTGAAAAGGAAGAAGTAAAACTGTCTCTCTTTGCAGAAGACATGATTTTATATACAGATTATCTTAAAGACTCTACCAAAAACCTGTTAGCACCAATAAACAAATTCAGTACAGTTGCAGAACATAAAATATACAAGAGTCAGTTATGTTTCTGTATATTAACACTGAATTATCTGAAAAAGAAACAAAGGAAAAATTCCATTTATAATAGCACCAAAAACAATGAAATGCCTAGGGATAAACTTAACCAAGGATATAAAAGATCTGCACATTGAAAATTATTAAGACACTGATGAAAGAAATTGAAGACACAAATAAATGGAAAGGAATTCTGTGTTCATGGATTGGAAGAAAATGGTAAAATGTTCATACTACCTAATATCATGTACAGCTATATCTAATACAGTCCCTATCACTATTTCAATGGCATTTTTTAAATATATATTTAAAGAAAGGAGAACAAAACAATCCTAATCTATGTATGGAACCTGAATAGCCAAAGAAATCTTTGTCTAGAACAAAGCTAGAGGCATTACACCTCCTGATTTCAAACTATCTTAAAAAGTTACAGTAATCAAAACAGTATGGTACTGACATAAAAACAGACACACAGTCTAACAGAACAAACCTGAAAGCCCAGGATTAAACTCATGCATGTATGGTCAAGCAATGTCTGACAAGGGAGCCAAAACACTCAATGGGGGAAAGATAATTTCTTCAACAAATGGTACTGGGAAAACTGAATATTCACATGCAAAAAAAAGAATGAAACTATTTTACATCATGCACAAAAATTAACTCAAGAAGGATTAAGGACTTAAATGTAAGACCTGAATGTACAGATGAAAACAGAGGAAAAATGCTCCTTGACATTGGTCTTGGCAATGACTTTATGGGTATGATTCCCAAAGCAAAAGCAATAAAAGCAAAAATTAACAAGTGAGACCACAACAAACTAAAAGCTTCTGCACAGCAAAAGAAACCATCAGCAAAATGAAAAAGCAACCTACGGAATGGAAGAAAATATTCACAAACCACATATCTAATAAGAGGTTAATATCGAAAATACATGGCTTATATATTATAATCATACAGCTCAATAGCAAAAACTCAAATAATCTAATTAATAAGTGGGAAAAGCACCTGAATAGACATTTTTGCAAAGAAGATACTCAACTGGCCAACAAGTACATGAAAAGGTGCTCAACATCACCAATCAAAACCACAATGAGATGTCACCTCATACCAGTCAGAATGGCTAGTATCAAAAAGACAAGATAACAAGTGCTGGCAAGAATGTGGAGGAAGAGGAATGTTTATACATTGTTGGTGGGAATGTAAATTGGTACAGCCACTCTGGAAAACAGTAGGAAGGTTCCTTGAAAACTTAAAAATACAACTACTGTCTGATCCAGTAATTCCATGCCAGGGTATATATCTGAAGGAAATTAAATCACTAACTTGAAGATGCACCCTTATGTTCACTGCAAGATTAATTACAATATGGTAAGAACCTATGTATCCACTAATAGATGAATGGATGAAAAAATGTGATGTGTATACGCAATGGATATTATTCAGCCGTAAAAAAATAAGGAAATCCTGATATCTGCAACAACATGGAGGGGCCCAGAGGGCATTATGCTAAGTGAAATAAGTCAAAGGAAGATATATACTGTATGACCTTACCTATGTGTAGAATCTAAAACAATCCTGGACTCATAATAGCAGAGAACAGATTAGTGGCTGCCAGGACAAAGGGTGGGGAGGTTGAGAAATGGATATAAAGCAAAGGATATAAATTTCCAGTTATAAAATGGATAAATTCTGGGGATATAATGTAAAGCATAGTGACTTTAGTTAAGAATATTGCATTAAGGGCAGCCTGGGTGGCTCAGCGGTTTAAGCATCTGCCTTCGGCCCAGGGTGTGATCCTGGGGTCCTGGGATCGAGTCCCATGTCGGGCTCCCTGCATGGAGCCTGCTTCTCCCTCTGCCTGTGTCTCTGCCTCTTTCTCTCTATCATGAATAAATAAATAAAATATTTTTTTTAAAAAAAGAATATTGCATTGTGTATTTGAAGACTGCTAAGAGAGTAGATCTTAAAAGTTCTTACCACAGGCCCACAAAAACTGTAACTATGTGAGGTGATAGACTGTTAACTAAACTTACTGTGGTATCATTTCATATTATATATAAATGTCTAATAGACATATATATAACCACTATGTTGTACCCCTTAAGTTTATACAATTTTTTTAAAGATTTTATTTATTTATTCACGAGACACACACACACACACACACACACACACACACACACACACACAGAGGCAGAGACACAGGCAGAGGGAGAAGCAGGCTCCATGCAGGGAGCCTGACATGGGACTCAATCCCGGGTCTCCACGATCACACCCTGGGCTGAAGGCAGCGCTAAACCGCTGAGCCACCCGGGCTGCCCAGTTTATACAATGTTATATGTCAATTTATATCTCAATAGAGGTGGGCAAAAAAGAGTGTTCTAACAAAGTAAAACAAAGGGATATAATGTGGACTGACAAGTATGAGTGGGACACTTTAGGTGATGAGGGAAGATGAGTTTCAAACAAAACAGTCAATCAACAAAATGTAAAGCTCCCATTGGCAATTTGGTTGGGGTCTCATTAAAATATCTACTTACCTGAAAAGAATGATATAAAATCTTTGCACATAAGAATATGGTGTGTCTTCCCATTTAGAAAGGATTTGTGTGTATGTTCTCCAAAAAAACTAAATGGTTTCTTTTTCGTATTGATCTTGATTCTTTAAAAAAAATACTTAAAGACTTATTTTTGCTTAATGTTGGTTGGTATCTTTTTTCAGTGTTGTCTGCTTTTAATGGCAGGTTTTATTTTATTTTATTTTATTATTTCATTTTTTTTAATGACAGGTTTTTAAAGGAGATAATCCAAAATGATTGATATTGCTTTTGTTATGGTATATCTCCCATGGAAGAATACTATTAGATAAGAAGAATGAAAAGAAATGTCAGAACCCACTCAACTTCCTATTTCTAAACACAGAGTTTATCTCAACAGAAATGACTGGAGATACTGTGCAATGATTCGTTGGTTCAATTACTATTTATTACTGTGTGTCAGGCATACTTCTTAGGGGCTGAAGCAATAGAAGGGGACCACACAGGAGGCCTTCATGCCGGCAGGGAGCTCATATTCCAGTGGGGACGCGCAAGGCTGGAGTGAGCCTGAAGGACAGGGTGGCTGGAGCAGTTAAGTGGGGGCTGAGACAGAGAAGGGGTACAAGAGTAGAAAACTGGCTCTCTTAGAGCCCCTGTGGCCTGTAACACATGATCTAGACAACTTTTAAGGACCATTTTGGCTTCTATTTCAACAATATGCTATCAGAAGCAAGGATGGAGGCAGGGAGACCAAGAAAAGTTTCTTAAAACTGTAAGGGGTGCCTGGGTGGCTCAGTCAGTTAAGTGTCCGCCTTCAGTTCAGGTCATGAACTCAGGGTCCTGGGTTTGAGCCCTACATCGGGTTCCCTGCTCAGCAGGGAGTCTGCTTCTCCCTCTCCTCCCCACTTGTGCTCTCTCGCTATCTCTCTATCTCAAATGAATAGATAAAATCTTAAAAAAAAAAAAAAAGAAAGAAAAAACAACAACCAACACTACACAGGAGGAAGATGATGTGCTTTGGGCTACAGAAACAGAGTGACAGCAGTAAGAAGGGGTTGTCAGTCTGCAACTTGTTGAAAGGTAGCCCAATAAGATTTACTGATGATTGGATATAGGGTATGACAGAAAGATAGGGGTTAAGATGACGAATAGAGCATTTACTGATCTCCAATTTCCAAGTTTCAAAGATTTAGAATTTTATATTCAACTCAGCTATTACCCTGAAAATATAAGTATCTTTCCAGGATGATTCAGAAGTACTGAAAGTTTACATGGAGTTTCAGAGTCATCATTCAAGCTCAGATAATTGTTAAAATATTTAATAACCTGCAAGGCATGGACTCTGATCAATCAGTGCAGACACTAGTCATTACGCTCTAATGGCATGCATTTGCCAAAGACTAGGTCTGATCACAAATATCCATTGTTCTAAAAGCTATAGGTAGGTGAAAGTGCTTACCAACAATTATGAATTAAAAGTCTCGAAAGAACATCTAATGTCTGAGTTCGTTCTCTACTAGACTGCATTAAAAAGTCACAACATAATTCAGCCAGTTGGTGTAGAGCAGAAATTTAAAGGCATATTCTAGGTTTGAGGATTAACTGACAAAGAAAGGAAAAATGGGAACAACAGCTCTTTTCATAAAGGTCTTTTAAAAAATTATTATTATCTACAGTCTGGTATTAAAAAAAGCAAGACATATTTTAAAAATTAATTACACCAAATGTTCATGTAAAACAAATTTGATCTCCTTAACTTTGTACTACCCACAAAGCAATTTTAATAATTTGCTATGATTTCAGGAGGAACAAGAATTCCATTACAGATAAAATTAATACAATCTTGCATTTACAAGTAAATTATTATTCTTAGCAATTAATGACTGCACATAAATATTAGTTCTAAAAATTGCCTCTATTTAGAGTTTGACAGGATATGTTAATAGAAATTTTTTTTCCAGAAATGCAATATGTCAGATTTAGCTGTGCATTAAAGAGCCCAAATTGAAACACACCATAGGAAAGTAGAAAAAATAAGAAAGAATAAAGTCTTCCTGTGTTTACTTTCCATCACTATCTGCATAAACTCTCAATTCTTTTAGCAAATGTTACCTGGCCACCTGTGTAGGTGCCAGGAGCTGTGCTGGACATGTAGAAATGGGTGAACGTCCTGGTTATAGTTCAGTGGCATAGAAATGTAAATATAGAATTACAAATACAGGGTGAACAGTGCTGCAATGTGGATATGGACACAGTCCCTTGGGAGCCTAGAGGCAGAGCCACTAAGTGCATCTGTTTCTTTTCCAAATGAAGACAGGATAAACTCAAGTATCTGAAGCTAGCCCCAGTAAAACACAGGAGCTGCTCTCTTATATCCAACACCTTTCAGATCTTAACTGCCAAAGTACACAATTTCAAGTGGAGGTGGCTCTAACATTTTTTTTTTTGCCATGAACATGCATTACATGTATAATTACGAAAAAACTGTATTTCCAAAACGATTTCCATTACGAATAAAAGTGATGTTCCATTAGAGCAAACACAATATAATTAGTCGTGGAAGTTTTAAAAACAAAAAGGTGCTGGAATCCGGTGCTCCAAATCAGTAATAGGTTTCGTTAATAAAATATTCAACTGCCTATGAATAATTTTATCAGATATTCAAGTTATTTGCATACGAGCGTTTTACACTGTTCTGCTTTAGTTAAGTTTACTCTGTCAGTTATGACTTCAATGTCAGCTTTCTCTTTCCAATTACGTTTAAACTAGAAGTTTAGAATGTTATGATTGAAAGCACTGGCTAACTCTGAGCATAACTGAGGAGTGCAATTAATTTAAACCTGCAGGCAGATTTTCACCTTCTCTTATTGCAGGGACACTGCAAAGGATGATCACACGCGGTGGGAGACCAGGGAGGAGAGCTGGCACAGAAGAAATCACTTGCTACGCTGCGTGATGTGGGGGTGGGAGGACAGAGACCTGGAAAGGTTTTCCCTCAAACTGCCAATGCTTATGTGCTGCAAGTCGTTGAAATTCCACAGGAAAACAACTGGAAAACAATGTCATGCATGCTAGCTTTCCAGCTTAAAAGAAAGAAAACTGCAATGCTCTGAGGCATTAGGAAAGCCAACTTTAACCCACACGAAGAGAAAAACCTGAACTAGAATGTACTCATTTGCTTATAGGCAGGTACTATATAAAACGATTTATATCGTTGATATTGAAAACAATTTCAATTTTTATTCCCCTCATTTCCTTCTTGCCAATTTTCTGCTTTGTATCTTCTGGGACACTGTCGTGTTTCTAACTTCAATAACAGGAAAGCATGTGAGTAAATAGTTACATCAACCGACCAATTAAAAACGTCAAGTATGTTCAAAGGCCTCGAGAGGTGATATCAGGATTTGTAAGCTAACGATTTTCCTTCTTTTGGGGGAAGGGGTGGCGAAGTAGGGGTGGCAATAGACACGAGATCTTAAAAATCTAAGACTTTAGTATGTCTTTTGTAAATACATCTAATATCATCCAGTATAATATCACGGAACAAGTATTTTATAAGTCAGTATAAAAATGAACATTTCCAAATGCCACAGGAAATGTCAGATGTGCTTGATAATTAACTCTGCTAAACCATATATTCAAGTATTCACAATTTAAAATCTTTAGGATTATTTTACATTTTAACAAATACATTTACTCTTTCTTACTGAGCTTGTAAGAAAGTAGTAATAATTTCAGCAAAAAGCTGTGGTCATCCTACCACCTAGCAGAGGTAGTGAGCCTGAGGCCTTTCTCAGGATTGTTTCAGTGAAGCAAAAAGCCTTTGGTCCTTTAGAAGGTGAACAACAAACATAGTTATGAATCATGCTGGTAAGATTTCAAACAATCACCCTTATTACTTGTTTATGTATCATATAATATCCTTAAATCCTTTAGGACAGGAGGCATGAGTATTCATTCTCTCACTTATTCTACAAATATTTATCGTGTGTCTACTGTTTGCCAGGCCCTGTTCTAGGCACTGTGGATATACAGTAGTGCATAAAACATGTGCGGTCATAGGCAACCTACATAAGTCATGATACCAATATTAACAGATCATCAATAGAAGAAAACTATATTGACAAGCATGCACAAGAATTTTCATGAAGGGGATCCCTGGGTGGCGCAGCTGTTTAGCGCCTGCCTTTGGCCCAGGGCGCGATCCTGGAGACCCGGGATCGAATCCCACATCAGGCTCCCGGTGCATGGAGCCTGCTTGTCCCTCTGCCTGTGTCTCTGCCTCTCTCTCTCTCTGTGACTATCATAAATAAATAAAAAATTTAAAAAAAATTAAAAAAAAAAAGAATTTTCATGAAGGCTTCACCTTCTTTTATATATATATATATATATATATATATATATTTAGATTTATTTATTTATTCATCACACACACACACACACACACACACACACACACACACACAGGCAGAGGGAAAGGCAGGCTCCATGCAGGGAGCCCAGTGCGGGACTCAATCCTGGGACTCCAGGATCACACCCCGAGCCGAAGGCGGCACTAAACCGCTGAGCCACCTGGGCTGCCCCTCACCTTCATATAGTGCAGAAGATGAGAGTTTACCCCAGACAGACAGGGATATAACCTTGTTTCAAAATATTGGGATTTTAGATATCTCAATTGCAAAAAAGCAGAATGACCCAAACGGGCATTTTAGAAATAATGTGTATGTTTGCATAACTGCAAGTCACAGCTTTAACACACGTGATGGCCTCCAAACACATAACTGCTGAGATTTGACACAGCTCCAGTGTTATCAGCGAGAGGCTCTGACATGACAGATTAATGCTGAACAGGATTGCATGCCCTGATGCTGTCACCCAAAGGGCTACCTCAAAATGCTAGGCAGCCACCTTCAGACAGGCAAAGAGGATATTGAAGCACCCTGACTTGCCCTGGCTGCAGCAAATCATCTTTTAACTCCCAATGGTGTGTATTTTAAACTGAGTAATCCCTGAGCAACTTCTAGAAACAAAAGTTCTACTATATTCGTTAGTTTTACTTCTGATGGTTTGGCTTTTTGGGCAGACATGTAAATGTGGCTTTGTGAGTGCATATTCCCTGATGCGGTCTTCAAACTATCCAACCTAAGACACAGAACACTCCTCTTTTCCATAGGAGGTTTTTCTCTAGAAAAGTTTAATCACAGGCATTTATAAAAGTGTAAAGTGTACTATTCACAAACAATAGCGTATCTTTACAGTTCCCAGAAAAGAAAGGATAAGAAAGATCTTGGTCTCATTCTCCATGTGTCCCCACCCATCCCTTCATCTAAAGTATCCTAAGGGAGAAAGAAATCAGGAAGAGAGAGCTCAGCCCCTTCAGGGGTAGTGGGAGCGACCAGGGAGTCTAACCACTTCATTTCACACATGAGTAAACTGAGATTGGAAGGTTGAGTCACTTTGAGGCCAAGATGCAAGCTAGTGGCACAGGTGAATGGCACAGGCTAAAGGAGGACTCTGCTGCCAGTCTACTCTTCATTACCAAGGAGCTGGGATACCCAAGCCTATTTGATAGATAGCAAACATTTTCTGTATATTAAGCAGTATGCAAATATGCACTCGTTTAGTACTTATGACAGCACTATGGGGGAGGGGCCATGGTCATCTCCCATCTTACACACAGAGAACTGAGGTAGTGAGACGCTGGGCACCTTGTCCGTGGTACACAGTTCACAAGTGGCAGAGCTGGGATTTGAGCCCAGCCAGTCTAGATGTGGAGTCCATGCTCTTAGTCATTATACCATGACACCCCTCTGTGTCTCTGTTGAAAGAGACTTGAAGTTTGACCTCAACAATGCACAAAGCCAGCAGCAGCACAAACAGATCACGAAGCTCCTTGACCAGCAATGCAAAACATGCACACTTCCAACTACATGACATTCTGGAAAAGGCAAAACTACTGAGACAGTAAAAAGATCAGTGGTTGCCAGGGTTAGGGCAGAGGAAGGGAGCAGGGGGCAGAGCACAGAGGATTTCTCAGGGCTGTGAAATTACTCTGTATGACACTGTAATGGTGAATACATGTCATTATTCATTTGTCCAAACCCAGAGAAGGTACAATGTTCACCAGGAGTAAACTCTAATGTAAACCATGAACTCTGGGTTATAATGATGGGTCAATAAAGGGTCTGCGATTATAACAGATGTCCCACTCTTGTGGAGTATATTGATACCAGGAGGCTGTGACTGTATGCAGACAGGGTGTATATGGGAAATCTCTACACCTTCTGCTCAGTTTTGCTGTGAACCTAAAAGGGCTCTTAAAAAACAGTCTTGAAAAAATATGCCACAAACAATATTCTCCCCACTTCCAATGAACTTTCCATATGCTGTCATGGCTTAACCTTTTGTCTAAGAGAACAAATCTGTTTTATATTCACATGAAATGCCAGACAATGTCTTCCAAGTTCTGGTAACCTTGGACATAATACTTTAAAAAAAAAAAAGAAAAAAAACTTTTGGTGCCTCAGTTTCTCTATATTACAGATGGGAGTAACAGTAGGACTTACCTCGAAGACTTACTCTGAGTGTTCAATAAGGAAATGGATCTCAAGAGCTGATAAGAGTGTCTGATGCATGATACCAGCTAGCTCTTAGTACTATCACAATTATTGATATGCTTGAAAACCTGAACATCTTGTACTGTGAAGTCATATATATGTATATATATATATATATATATATATGGCAGACATATTGTATATTGAAAGCAGTGTCACTTTAGGGAGGGTAAACACCTAAGCTATCCTAAAGTACCCCTTTTGAGGCAATAGTTAAATGAAGAAAAACAGACACTTCAATACTCTTCTAACTCCTTATATGTAAATCTCTGATTATAATGCATTAGTGGAGAAAAAGGATTAGCACTGAGAGACTAGCAATTGTCCTTTTCAACAATCAAGAGATCATTAGTTGGATTTACAAAGCTGGCTGTAGAGGTGAAAGCATCTATGTATCTACATGGTTATGTTCTTTCTTAATAATTTCCATTGCAAACATTATTGTGTTAGCCACGAAGATGTTCTGAGATCAAGTGAAGGAAATTTCATCAGCTCTTAAAACCTAGCCAATCATTAGTAGCCAGTTTATCATGTCTTACTTGAATATTTGGGAGTAAAATATTACTTGCATCATAAATAAATCAAGATTTTTTTCCTTCTATCTCAATACCAGCAAAAGTTATTATCCCATAGTCATGTATATTTGTCTTGCATGATCCCTACAATAATGGCCCAAAAGAGTGTTTTAAATCAACCAAGGCTGTGATTCACTTATCTTAGCCAAGAGTAGCTGGTAAGCCTATAAGTCATAAACCCTAGTATGGGAGATTAGATTATTATTCAGCAACTCTTCCTTCTTGACCCTTCTCCTCCCCCACTTTAGGACTGGGGCATGCTTCTCACCCCATGGATATGATATTTGGCATGAATGATGGATGTCAGTGGTATCGACACAGTGGAGGTTTGAGATCTGTCTGTGGCATTGAGTTCTTCCTGTTTCTCGTCATAGGAAGAGCACTATTTCATAGATGTTGTTCCAAAGAGATGTGCAGAAAGACCAGAACCTCGTGCGGGTCTGGCCCAGTTCCACCTTGTGCAGCTTTCCACACGACTGTCAGCTACATTCCTCTTCCTGCCTACCTGCCGTCTTAGGAGGACCTCCTGAGATAATTCACATTTTGAAAGCATTTGGCAAACAGTCAAAAACTATACAATGCAAATAGCATCACTAACCAACTAGCACTTCAATTTTCAGTTATTACTCTGTTTCTAACAATTTTCAAATGCTGAAAATTGTACACAAATTCATAGATTTTAAGCGTGTTCTCTGTGTGCCTCTAATGTCCCAGGGACAGAAAAGAAAAAACCCTACCTTCATCCCACCTTTGGTTCAATCACTTAGTTGTGAATCTGTCATAGTGGTGTGCAATTACTGCTCAGAAGGGTTAACTGTGCAAAGCTTAGGCCTGGAGGAGGCGGGGGGGGGGGGGTGTCCCACTCCTTTCCTGGGGCCACAGTACTCAAGGTACTGTGGTCAAGACCCAACTTGAATGCAGGAATCAACTTGTCTTGTTTTAAATCTAAGTTTCCAATTCCCTGTTCTGCTTCCTAAGATCTTGATTTTTCAAGTTTTGGTAAGATATTTAAAAGTTCAGGAACAGGAGCATGAAGGACATTTTGCAATGCATAGATCTCTAGTTCTACATTTGCTGGCATCTACTGTGTGCAGGATAAATATAAGACATCACATTACAAATAAAGGAAGGGATAACAAGTGTATGACTGGTTTCTGGTACTGTGAATAGTATATAACTGAAGTATGCCAGTTTTAAAGAGCTGACAATTCTTTCATTCCTTGAAAATGTTCCATGTCTTCATTTGATTCTGCTCTTACTCTTAGGCTGAATTTCTAATTCTTTTCTTAGACATGATTTTAACCAAATCACACACATTGGGCATTATGTAAGGATTTTAGTTATTTTCTGTGGGGTTGGGGGCAGTAGGATTATTGAAAAAAATGGAGAAATCTTTATTTGGTGACTGGCATGCCATATTAACCTTGGTGAGATGAGGTGTGGATAATGCCCCAACAAAGTTTTTACAAAATTCTAAGAGTGAGAGTAATAAAACCAGCCTACTTAGGATTTTGTTCTGTTTTGTTTTGATAAGGCTGCAATCAGAAGTATTTCATTTCTCCTTGAAATTGTAATCTTATTATATTTTCTCTGGTAGTTTCTAGACACTCTGCTAGTCTTCATCATTACTGATGCCCTCTAGTGAAAACACATGGGAAATTCTTCAAGCAGATACAGAGAAAATCAGTACAGATGGGGACACTTTGCAATGAAATGGGTTTCTGCGATTCATAAAGGTATTTCCTCCCCATAGGTCTGCCTACTGGGGAGGAATGGAATTGTTATTTTACAGGTTTGAGGGATTATCAAGTTATTGGCCATTACTTTTTAAAATGTTTTTTTTAAAAGAGGAAATTTATTTATTTTTTTTTATTCATTTATGACAGTCACAGAGAGAGAGGGGCAGAGACACAGGCAGAGGGAGAAGCAGGCTCCATGCACCAGGAGCCCAACGTGGGACTCGATCCCGGGTCTCCAGGATCACGCCCTGGGCCAAAGGCAGACGCCAAACCGCTGTGCCACCCAGGGATCCCTACTTCTTAAAATGTTTTTAAGAATTCTATTCCTTCCTTCCTTCCTTCCTTCCTTCCTTCCTTCCTTCCTTCCTTCCTTCCTTCCTTCCTTCCTTCATCTAGAGCATACACAAGGAGGGGAAGGGGCAAAAGGAGAAGAGAGAATCTCAAGCAGACTCTGCTGAGTGTGGAGCTGGATGTGGAGCTCGATCTTACTACCCTGAGATCATGACCTGAGCTGAAATTAAGAGTCAGATGCTTAACCGATTGAGCCACCCAGGCACCCCTTTATTTTTATTTTACAGCACTGGCCACTTCTATGACTTATTTCATATTACATCCTTGGTTAGCTCTATCTGTCATGTTTATGGCATCTATGCTAACTGGTGTGAGCATAGTTTCAAGAATTGCCATTATAGAAACTTCTCAACCCAGTGGTGTAAACAGAAACTACCAATCAAGAGGACTTCACATTTGAGGTGAAGCCTCTTTCCATCTTTGCAATAAGTCCGTGACTTATTGTAGCCAGTGGGGCCTTCTGAAGACATAAAACATTAATTTCCTTCAAAAGAGATTTAAAAAATCTTCCTTGCTCAATAATTCTTCTCTCATTTCAAATAAAATCCCAACTCCTCATTTTGGTCTTCCAGAACCCAACCCTCTTGAATCATCTGTGGCTCTTCGTGGTCACACTTCTCCAGCCACACCAACTTGTACTCTACTATCTGCCTATCCTTTAGTAAATAAGCTCCATGTGTGAGAGAGGTTTATCTGCTTTACTCACGACTGTGTCTTCAGCACCTACATGGCTGCCTGGCATCTAGTAGAGCACTGGATAAGAATCTGAGCCCTGAGAGTATCTGAAGCACGCAGCCGACCGTATGTAGTCTCTCAATGCCACCATGATCTCTCCTGCTTGCAGCCACCAGTGATGTCACAGCATGACTGCCACAATCAGAGAGTGCGAGAGTAAAGGCACTCTGTCCTTTCTGTTACGTTTACCCTTTACTAAAAATTCCTCTGCTCTATAAAGTTCACTTCACTCATAATTTTACTGATTAAATGGCTTTTTCACTCTGTGAGCAGAGTGGCACTTATTGGTAGGAGGAGGAATCACAAAGTCGGAGAAGGTGGTGGCTGATGACAGGGGGAAAGAGTCTAAGTGTCCTAAGCCTTGGGTCAAGCAGACCTACAGTTTTTAGCAATAAAACCTGAGATAAGAGTCAGATATTTGCATAATAATTTTTAAAGTCCATTTTTATACCTATCATATAGTTACACCTTTGTACATCCAGATGTAACCCATGATAATTAGAGTTGCAATCAATCAATCAAAAAAGACATAAAAAACAATTACTGAGATAAAGCATAAAGGGTGAGTAGAAAAGGAAATACGAGGCCCCCTGACTGAAGTGTGGTCTCCTCAGGGCAACATCTCGGCATCAGGATGTCCTCCTTTCAGCTTCCCTGCACTCAGTATCCACACCACAATTTCTGCTGCTTCCACAGCTTTTCCATCACCTTCTTAAAGACAAGGGGGAAAGCCACAGCTAAGGGTCGAAGCTTCCTGAGGACTGCAAATCATGAAACTAGGCAATGCCTATAGTACATACCAAGGATTGCACAGCTGAAGCTAAACATCCGCGGGGGTATTGTGGAGCTGACAATTTACTGGATGCACAGGGCTAAAGGGTTAGAGGGTGGTTCTGGTATCAACAAGAAGGTACAGATCTTTTCCAGGAGGCCGCAAGGCAGGGCTGAGGAGAGCCTGACAATTCTCCCTCATGTCCCCCTATGCCTGCAGTTAGGGAAACCTGCTAAAAGACAGGCACAGGTGTGGCTGGGAACACCAGGCTGGGGACTAAGAGACCTGGGATTGGGTTTGGCCTCCGCTACATCCTACATCCTCAAGACATAGCCTTGGGCAAGCCACACCGTCTCTCTGGGCCTGTTTCTCGTCTGTAAAATGGGACAGCAATTTTAGGGCAACCACATTATTATGAAGTCAGGGTTATTCTAAGTAACAATTGAGGTAATCTACAAAAGGTCTTTGTCAATAATAAAGTAGAACATAAATGTGAGCTATTATCACCATGACACCCTATTTCTGAAATAATTTACATTTTCCCTCTGGAACTGAGTCTTATCTAGCTTTTGGGCCAGTCAAGCCCGTGAATAGGAAGGCTTGACAAGAAGTTCTTCACCGCATCACCAAACCTTAGTATAACTAAGTCCACAGTTATCTATCTATATTTTTAACCTTTAATTTCTCTTTTATTATTCTGGTGCTCTACGCATATTCTTTTTTCCTTCCTTTAAAAAAAAAAAAAATTATTGAGGGACGCCTGAATGGCTCAGTGGTTGAGCATCTGCCTTTGGCTCAGGGAGTGATCCTGGGATCCTGGGATCAAGTCCTGCATCAGGCTCCCAGCAGCGAGCCTGCTTCTCCCCTTGCCTATGTCTCTGCCTCTCTCTCTCTCTGTGTGTCTCTCATGAATAAATCTTTAAAAAAATAATAAAATAAGGTAAAAAAGTTTATTGAAGTATAAGTGACACACAAAGTTATGTTGGTTTCAGGTGGACGACATAATTCAACATCTCTGTATACATTAATGCTGTGCTCACAAGTGTAGCGGCCACCGACCCCCAAACAGTATTATTACAATACGATTAACTATATTCCCTACTTTTGTACCTTTTATTCCCAAGACTTATTCATTCTGTGACTGGAAGCCTGCATTCCCCACATCTCTTCACCCATTTTATCCATTCCTCTCCACACCATCCTGCTGGCAACCATCAGTCTTGCTCTCTGTATTTATGTGTCTGTTTCTGCTTTTTATTTATTCATTTTTTAATGTTTTTTAAGTTCTTATTTGAATTTCAGTTAACACAGTGTAGTATTAGTTTCAGGTGTAGAATTTAGTGATTCATCATTTACATACAACACCCAGTGATCATAACAGGTGCCTTCCCTAACCCCCATCACCCATTTAACCTATTCCCCCCCATCCACCTCTTATCCAGTAACCCTCCTCCACACTGAAGTGCAATCATATGGAATTTGTCTTTCTTTGTTTATAATAACTAAGTCCATATTTAAATGTTGCCTTCAAGGTCAATGTATCTGTGGGCCTAGTTCTGAGCATTAAATATTTAAAATACTACCATTCTGTAATCCGCCTCCAGTGGCAAATTTTTTCCTTCATTTCATTAATTGAAAGGCATTCTATTTTCATCAAATCTTCCTTAAACAGCCTCTTGTATTAGATAACTTTCTCTTAGGAATAATATAATCACTTTAGAAATGCTCTGTTCTCTTGCTTGATTTAGGAACACAGATTTACTCTAGTCTAAATTCTATTACCTTTAATTGCATCTGGTCTAGCAACATTTATTTCTTTCTGAATTTTACAGCACCTTCCTTTTTTAAACTCCTGAATAATAATCTGTCATTAATTGAATGCTGCTGAATGCCCTGTTTGTTGGAAGCACTTAAGAGATGAATAAAAGTATCATACATGGAGTCTACATGTTATTTTGAGACCAAACTAATTAATTAGTTAATTAAGTAGAGACAGTATAGAGTGAGGAGCGGCAGAAGGGGAGAGAAAGCCTCCAGCTTGGAGCCTGACATGGGGTTCGATCTCACAACCCTGAGATCATGACCTGAGCAGAAATCAAGAGTCTGACCCTTAACCAACTGAGCCATCCAGGTACCCTGAGGCCAAACTACTTTATTCAAAGTGGTATTTGTGGTCCTATGTATTTCACTAAATACAGAGATCAGATCCTCTCTAGTTTTTTTATTATTTTCTTTATAGCTAATTGTCAATAAAATGCTCATTGGAAAAAGATCAATGAGAAATTGTGATACAGTAATCATGGTACACATCCAGTAGCATGAACTTGCATGATGTATGCTGGAAAAAAAGAGCACTGAATGGAAACCCAGGAAGACTTGGGACCTACTTCCATCTCTGACACTAACTTTGGAGAAACCCCTTAATATTTCTGGCCTCAGGTTCCTAAACTTACAGTGGAGAGGGCAGGACTGGATGCCCTGTGCGGCTTCTTCCAGATTTAATGTTCAGTTTGCTTAAATCATTACAGCACAACCAAAACAGTGCTCATGCTCCCAACCCCAAGGGTTTTCTTCAATGGCAGGAAATTTCAAAGTCTTCTCAGCATCCTCAGCTACCAGCCTGAAGAGCCTCCAATGTCTATCTATGTTCTACCTTTATTTAGGATGACCCTAATTCTGCAGAGCCTAAACAACACATCAAATATGTATGCAAGATATGTTTTTTCAAAATAGTAATGCTAAGTATGTCTTATATAACAAACATTTTCAAGTATCACTTCACCAGGGGCACAGGAGCCGTATTGCCTCTGTTGATGTAAAGTAGCGACGGGCAAGAGAAAAGTGATACTGGGATTCATATGGAGAAGTCTATTACTATCTCAGAGGGAAACTGAGGCACAGAGCATTATGCCAAAGTGTCCCATTACTGAGTAACTATGAAACAAATGAAAGGAAAACAGTCTTAATTTTACAGTGGACTTTTACTTTTGTGCTAGGGAATGGGGCTTGGCCTGTGATGAATCTAATCAAAGGTAACAGAATTACTGAAGTGCTAAGAATAACCTCTCACCTCTGAGGCTGGCCCAAAGCAAGCCTCCTGAGCATGGTGATGAAAGGAGTTATTCTGACATAAGAGAGAGGGAGAGGTGGGCAAGGCAGGAGGAGGTAGAAGGAAAAGGGGGAGGGAAGAGACCTCTACTTTTAAGACCATATACCACAGAACCCCAAGAGTAAGGGAAGAGAAACGGGAAAGCAATCAGGTTCAAAAAAACCAGTCCACTTCCCACTTCTTTAAAGAGAAATTAAAATAGAAGCAAATGATGGAAAAGCATCACCTCCCACAGTTAGACTCCTTATTATATGTAACACACACGTGCACATGTGTGTATGTGCACGTGTGTGTTACATATATACTTACTTTATGCAGCTGTGGCCTGTCCCAGCTGCCTGGTTGCTATGGGAATAAGTAAATTCCCTTAGGAGGTTAAAGAATGAGGTTAAAGAATTTGGTGTCAGCATAAATGTAAGAGCAGAAGAGGATACACAATAAATACTAAAGAATAAGACTCAGTTGTTATCAGTTGTTCTTTTACGTTTTGGACAATTCTTTTTTTTTTAAAGATTTTATTTATTTATTCATGAAAGACAGAGAGAGAGAGAGAGAGAGAGAGAGAGAGAGACAGAGAGGCAGAGGGAAAGCAGGCTCCATGCAGGAAGCCTGATGTGGTACTCGATTCTGGGACTCTAGGATTACACCCCACGCTGAAGGCAGCGCTAAACCGCTGAGCCACCCAGAGATCCCAGGGCAATTGTTCTTAAACACGTTTCTTTAGTTTTGCTACACTTTCCAAGGGAAAACAAGTTAAGTAGTCTGCTAAAAAAGAGATGTTGAGAAGATAAAGTAATTTTATTTACAACGTATTTCATCATCTCTCTCCTAGACTCCTGTCCCAGTCTCCTAGCTGGTCCCCCTGCTTGTGCCTGGGCTCCTCATTCTCAGAACAAGAGACAGAGTAATCTTACTAAAATGCAACCCCCGTGTGCAGTCTTGTTCCGAATCTCCTAGCACTTTCTGTCTGGTTCAGAGTAAATGGGTGAAGGACTCCTGCTAGCACAGTGCCTGTTGCCTCCGATCTGATTTTGTACCCTCCTCTTCCCACTTTACTGCTTTTGTATGTGCTGCTCTCTCTGCCTGGAAAGTCTGTAAATTATCTTCATGGCTTTTTCTCATGTCCTTGAATCAAATGTTATCTTTTCAGTGAGGTCTTCCTTGATTACATTTACAATTTAAAATTGTGAAGTGCCCCCTTCCCTCGCACTTCCTGATCCCATTTCTTGCTCTATTTTCCTCCAGAGTACACATCGCCACCTGACTTACCATATATTCTATGTATTACAGGTCTCTCCTAATTATCAAGGATCTTGTGTGTTTTGTTCACTGCAATATCCCCACTCCATAGCCATACAAATGGTGCTCAATAAATATTGTTGAATTAATAAATAAATTGGACTTATTCTATAGAAATTAACTATAAGGATACGTTAATAAAAAAAAAAAACCAACAAAGCAGACCTTATAGGTAATTAGAGTATGTTAAAACCAAGAGACTCAGTTTTTTAGCTTTATTTATGACCTAGATCATAGCTATAACATAATCCATTTGAAAAGTTTTCCCTTCAAGGATACATATATACAAATTTTTATGTAGATCTCTAATAACAACTGATCTTTTAAAAATATAATGACTGTATTATTCAAACCACCACAGCTTTTTTCTCTTAAGGCAAAATTTATTCAGTTAAGTAAGAAAAGTAAGATATGAGAGTGAGGATTATTTGTAAAATTTCTTTCTGGGACGCCTGAGTGGCTCAGCGGTTGAGCGTCTGCCTTTGGTTCGGGGAGTGATCCTGGGATCCTGAATCGAGTCTCACATCAGGCTCCTTGCAGGGAGCCTGCTTCTCCTTCTGCCTGTGTCTCTGCCTCTCTCTCTTGTTTCTCATGAATAAATAAATAAAATCTTTAAAAAATAAAAAAAAAATAAAATTTCTTTCTTCAGTGTGTAAAGAACCTGTAGAAATTGATAAGAAAATGATACATAACTCAGTTGTAAATTGGGCAAAAGATATTAACTATTCACAGAAAAGGAAATGAAGGTGATCTTGAAACATGAAAAAATTCTCAACTTCATCATAAAAAGGAATATGAAATTAAAAATTGTGTCAAGATTCCTTTGGCCACCTAACATATTGGCAAAATCTGAAAGTTTGGCTATGGCCTGTGGAGTAGAGAAGAAGGTATGTGTTTGCTGGTAACAGAGCCAACAGGCATCATCCCTTTAGACAACAATTTATAGTTCAAAAGTATAACAGTGTATATTTATTGATTTTTTTTAAAGATTTTATTTATTCATGAGAGACACAGAGAGAGAGAGAGAGAGAGAGAGAGAAGCAGAGACACAGGCAGAGGGAGAAGCAGGCTCCATGCAGGGAGACTGATGTGGGACTCAATCCTGGGACTCCAGGATGATGCCCTGGGCCAAAGGCAGGCGCTAAATGGCTGAGCCACGCAGGGATCCCCCTATTTATTGATTCTTTAGCTCTACTTCTGGTAACCTATCCATCACATACACCTGTATACATGTGACATGTATATACATGTGTATATATGTACAGGGTTATAATATTTATGACAGCAAAAGTCTGGAAACAAACCCAAAAGCCCACAAGTAGGGAATAGGTTAAATCTATACAAATGGAACACAATGCAACTATAAGAGGAGACTGAAGCCCCACTGGCCTCCTCTATACAATGATATGAGAAGAACTACGAGATGCATTAATGAGACAAGCAGGATCCAGAATTGTGTTTGATACTGGAAATATAAAAATATATATATTCATAATTTCCTACAATTACAAAGGAAAGAATGCAAGAAACTAATAAAATGGGGGTGGGGCAATGGCTCTAGGGAAGGGGGAAGATGGCAGACAAGGTTGGGGAGGCTTTGCATCATGCTCCTTTTTCTTATTGTTTGATATCTTGAATTACTTAAATTTATTAGCTATTAAAAAATTAAGCAAAGTATATTTGATCTAGCAATCATACTCCTTGATATTTACCCAAAGGAGTTGGAAGCTGTTGTCCATACAGAAACCTTCACACAGGTGTTTACAGCATCTTTACTCATAATTGCCAAAACTTAAAACAATCAAGATGTCCTTCAGTAGGTGAATGGATAAATAAATATATCAGGATAATGAAGTATTTAGCACTAAAAAGAAAGCAGCTGTCAAGCTATGAGGAAACTCAAAGGCAATTTAAGTGCATATTACTAAGTAAAAGAAGTCAATCTATAAAGGCAACATGCTGTATGATTCCAACTTTGTGATATTCTGGAAAAGGCAAAACTATGGAGATGATAAAAAAAAAAAAAACTGGTTACCTGGGATTGGGTAGGGGAAGGAATAATGATAGGCAGAGCACAGAGGATTTTTAGGGAAGTGAAACTACTCTGTAGGACACTATAATGGTGCATACATGTCATTATACATGTATGCCAAACCCATAGAACACACAACACGAAGAGCAAACCCTAATGTATTCTATGAACTTTGGATGATAATGCTGTTCAATTTAGGTTCATCAAACCATAACAAGTGTACACCATTGTAGTGGGAGATGTTGATAATGGGGAGGCTGTGCATGTACTGGGGCAGGGCTATAGGAGAAATCTCTGTACCTTCTGCTCAATTTTGCTATGAGGCTAAAGGTGCTCTGAAGAATGAAATCTATTAAACAAAACATGTATATCCTTAAGATTCAGAATTTTTTGCTTTCCCTCAGACTTTAGGGGCACTCTTTAGGGGCGGAATAAGGAGGTACAGAGTGGAAGTGGGATAGGTAGACCCTAGCACTGCTATTTTTCTCCTCTGGGAATGTGTATCTTCTTCCCCTGGAGGATGAGGTCCAGAAGGTCAAAGATGAGAACTCTCCTGATGATGTGATTAAGTGCTGCATGAAAGGACTCATAGATTTGCTTCCTTTGCCTCAGTCTATTACTTTATCTCCCCTTGCTCCTCTTAAGCTAACTCAGGAAGCATTTATCACATCTACTCTTATCCATAAGCCCCAAGCTTTGCCTGGAATATCTTTCTTGTTTGTCAGTACCCATGCTGTTCACCATGTAAATGTGTCATTCTTCTGGTCCCCCATTACCTTCTATGTATTAAGTATCTGTAATGGCACTTGTACATAATATTAAATAGCTTAAACATATATATCCTAATTTATATATGCCTACCCCGGAAAAGTTGTACAAATAAGATCTGTTTTAAACACTCAGTATAATTCAGAGCAATAAATATTTATTGAACACCAAAATATGAACTATGCACAGTCCCTGATCTCATAAAGTCTCCAGTTTGTTAGCTTAACTTGCACTACAACTTGTACTACATTGTAGTACTTTCCAGAACATGTTTAATAAATGTTTTTGTTTGTTGTTGATGAAGATTAATTCTATTCACACAAAAATAAACATATTACTCCATCTTTTCTGGTGCAGAGCCCTGGCAGGCCAAACAACGGTCTTAACTGTTCCTCTCTGCATCTCACTTTATTTCAAATCTTTTCAGATTCTCCTCTATTTTATTTTCCTAGGACCTAAGATTTTAGATGCTAACATGGGGAAGCTGACCTTCTTTCACAGCCCACATTTGGAACATTTACCAAGAGCTGTGTTCTCAGACTCCATTAGGAATAGCTGGAGCAGTTCGAGGGTGCTCCTTGCTTGGTTAAAAAAAAGCAGAAAAATATCCATCTTGAATTGTTAAGTTTCTATAGTCTTTCAGAAATTAGAAGTTACTTAAAATTTTCAGTAAAAGTACAAAGAGTCCTTGGGGCAGCCCAGGATGATTGAAGAATTCTTAGCACGCTGTACACGTTCAGGAGAAAAAAACTAAGAATAAAAATAGTTTCCCAACCCAGTCATTCTTTGGGATTGATAATTTATTCCTGATGGTGCCCCAAAGGAGGATAGAGGAGTAAGAGAATAAACTTGGCGCTCATAACAGAAATTATTCATAGCTTTCTTTCCCTCATAAAATAATGGGCTATTAGATCTTCCATAAAAATCCCTTTCAGTAATGTTATGTGGGTCTGCACTTTATAATCCATGTTTTGTAACAGGAAAAAAAGAAAATAAAACAAGAATAATTTTACAGTAATTCATTCCATTGATTTTTATTAAATTTCCAATTCCAAACCTTTCATCTCTCCTATAAAAATTAAATTACCGCATTTCAGATTCTAAGCAGAATTAAACAGAAAGTTTCTTGACTGCCACCTACTGGTGAAGGAAAAAGTGACAATTTGTTTGAAAAGTTCTGCGTTTTCTCTCAGATTTTCCTGTTTAGAGGTTTAAATATTTTATATCAAAAAAGACAGCATGCTGTACAAAAGACATTCAGAACGTTTTATTTGTTTAAACTCAAACTAATGGACTATATATCACTAGTTTTAAAAAATAAATCAAAATGTAAAGTTTTCATTTTTACAATTTAACATTTTTCGTACTATTGTTTCAAGAGGTCACACAGATAGATCATAGTACTGATTCAAATTTTGTTTTATAAACATGGATGGTAGTCTTACTGATGATGATATGGTTAAATTATTAGCCAGTCAAATGAGGTACACCAGGTGAAAACCTCTCACGAGGAATGTCATTATTTCTATCTTACCGACAAATAAATTGTAAAAACCAAAGGACAATTCCACTAATAGGTAGAGCATACAATGGCAATTAACCAGAATTTCTCAAAGTATAATATATAAGCTTGAGAGGAAAATGCATATATTCACTCTCCATATAGGAAGCGCTTAGTCATTTGTAATTAATGAAACATACCTGGCTTAAAATGTGGTAAAGAATGAACTCCAGGCCACGTGTCCTCATTTGGCGTTCCAAGAACCTAGTGGAGAGCAGGAAATTGTGGAAACAGACTTATTATTTCCAAAGCACTCAAAATTCTCCAGTGTAGAAAACAGTACACTGCATATGATGAAACTCTGAATTTTTTTTCCATGATCGTGTGCCAGGGATTTTATTTCAGTAAAAACAAACCCCAAACTAAAAGCTAAAGAGCCACCCAAGATGAAGGTCTGCGTTTTAACAAATGCAGCTGAGTGCAGGAAGGGAAATCTGCTGCATTTTATCAACTCCAAACTTAATAAGTGGGTGTAGGACTTCCAACGATTAGTTGTCATCTCCATGGAACTGAATCAAGTATGTATGCGTCCCTCATGATTCTTGCATGAGCTTTGTCCTTTATTCCAGCATCAGATGTCTCATCATTTAACAGTTCTGCAAATTCTGTCATTGCCTCCCCCGCATCCTCTGTCTGAGCATCACGATGTTTCAAAGAAGCAGGACAGGCAGCTTGGGTTGCTCAGTCTCTATTAGCCATACTGCTCATTTCAGGTAACATCTTTATGTGGCTTAGAATGTCCTCCTCCCCAAATACTGTCCTTCCTACACTTTCTCCTTTCTTCATTCACACTTTCACCTTCTTTCGTGGTTTCATTTTTTACCACGGCAACATGTGATCTGGGTGAAGGAATTAAAGGGCAATTGCAGTTCATACAGAACTGGGTTCACCCCATGTGAACATGCCGTTGTACCACAGGTTACTGTTATACTCCGTGGTCATGGTAAATCACCAATCAACAGCGGAGTTGGAGGGTTGAGAGCCCAGATCCTGGAGACAGACTCCTTAGGTTCAAAATCTTGCTTCCCTACCTACTGGTCTTGTGACCATGGGTAAGCAAACACCTCACTGAGGTCCCTCATTGAACCGAGCTTTTGACCTCCTTATTTGTAAACTGAGGGTGGCAGCAGCACCTACCTCGTTTGTGGTGAGAACACTACCTGGCATGAGTAAGCATTATGTAAGTAGTAGATTATTACTCAAAGTACCCCTAGAAAACAGGGTCAGGTCAGGGCAGCACTGGCCATGTGTGAGAATCTGGTGCCACATGCTGTATATAATTCAAACTATGATGGACCAACATGTGTAGTCCAATAGGTGAGAAAGGGCAAGAGAAAAAGCCAGAAGCTGGAAAAAGAGGAGGAAATTAAGCATAATCACTTTGAGTGTTAGCAGGTGCCGCTATGCAATAAGGAAATGCAGAGCTTTGATTATCTGTGTTTATTTACTAGGGGGACAGGGCTGTCATGACAAAGAGTGGCACACATACACTGAGAGCTTCCCTCACCGCTTCCTACTCTGGTGAATCAGGATTAAATACATGCATTATGTTCCCCACTGGGTTCTGGGATGAGATAAGACAATTCTTTTCCATTGTAACTAATGAATTTTGCAAGCACAATCAGCAGTAACATTAATAGAAGGCCACAATACAGGTGGGCTGGGTGGGAGGTGGGGGGACAGACAAGAGGGCTGGTGAAGGGGTTATAAGATAGGAAGGGAGACAGAGACACTGATGTGAACCACTGCAGTGTCTACAAAAGGCACTTCCTGTTCTTTTCACTAATTCCGATTATTATTTCAAGACAGGGAGACAACCAGGTTGGCGGGCAGTGCACACAGCTCATCTGAGGAATGCTCCACTTTGAGCTTCCACTGAAATTTGCATGAAAGATGTGAAGGACTTTAGCAACTAAAGGCAGGCCCTTTCAGCTCAAAATCATAACTTGATCATAATCTATCACACATGACATAGACCCTCTGAAGTTTTTATAAACCATGGAAAGTCCAGCCAGAACTTGAATATCGTTCTCTCACTCCTAGTATAGGTATGGTTGTTATCCTGACTAGTTGTCTCTACAACATTTGTGTTAGCAAAACTTTTTCATAGGCACTATCCCCATCCATGTCCAGTGTTCTGTTTCCAAATGATTATCAAATATCATGGCCGTCTCATAAAAGTCACCTGCAAAGAAAAAATACGTAAGCCTTTTTTTGAGTTATCCTAGCACCGACTGATGAGACTCCACACCTCAAATTCTGCCTACAACTCCTGGGCCATTTGCACAAGAAATACAATGTGGGTAGAAAATAAGCAAAGGGAAAGAAGAATTTAAAAACTCAGTCTTTCTTCCTGTGAAAGCCTTTTTGGGAAGGCAATCTGGGTTCAACGTATGGTTCCAGATGACAGGCTACTTGTGCATGGCAGAAAGTAGGGAGACGTTGTCTCTAAAGTCAGATTTTCATTTATATTAATTGTCTAATATATTCCTAACCAAGACACTGTTAGGTTAGTAAAAGATATATTCTCTAAAAGTAAAAACTGATCTTTTGCAAATACAACAGGGCAGAAGAAAATAGCCCCACTAACATTTTAAATGTAGTCCCACATCTGTAAACAGGTAGGTTAATATCCAAGGCAGCCTTCAGCCTTAAAATGACAGGTATGCTATGACACATTAAAATGTCTTCTACACAGTCATTCAAGAAGCTTCACTTGAGGGACGCCTGGGTGGCTCAGTGGTTGAGCATCTGCCTTCAGCTCCGGGTGTGATCTCAAAGTCCCAGGATCGAGTCCTGAATTGGGGTCTCTGCATGGCGCCTGCTTCTCCCTCTGCCTGTGTCTCTGCCTCTCTGTCTCTCTGATGAATAAATAAAATCTTAAAAAAAAGAGAGAGAAAAAAAGAAAAAAAAAGAAGCTTCACCTGACACCTGTACCTATGCCCGGTACCTCTCCCTATTCCCTTATTGTTTCACCTGGGTTAACGTTTATTGTGTTCATAACATAAGACAGAAGGATGAGACTGGGGCTGTGCCTAGAGATGCTCCCACTCTGCGAGGCAGATGAGAAGGGGGTAGCGATGGGCTGCCTTCAACAGCAGTGAGGTGAGAGGGAGGTGAGAGCCCTAAGTAGGTATGTGCCTGAGTCTCCCTGGGGCTAGGGAGAAAGCTACATGGCAGAGGGAACACTAAGTAATTGACCAAGTACAGAAAAGGGGCACAGGGGTAGGGGTGGGTAGTGACAGCAGAGAATTGTGGTTTTAAGGAAAGGCTATATCAGGGACACCTGGGTGACTCAGCAGTTAAGTGTCTGCCTTCGGCCCAGGATGTGCTCCTGGAGTCTCAGGATGGAGTCCCGCATCAGGCTCCCTGCATGGGGCCTGCTTTTCCCTCTGCCTCTGCCTGTGTCTCTGCCTCTTTCTCTCTTTCATGAATAAATAAATAAAATCTAAAAAAAAAAAAAAAAAAAAAAAGAAAGGAAAGGCTATGTCAAAATACTTTGTGTTCTCCAAACTGTCATGCTGTTCATGCCCCCATGCCTTCTCACAGTGGTTTCCTCTTCTGGAATGCCTTGGCCACAACTGGCCAGGTTAACTCCCATCTCTTCTGGCGTTAGCTCATGAGCCACCCTTTCCGAAAAGACTTCCTGGTCCAAATTACATGCTGTGATCTTCATAATCTCTCAGGTTTTTGTGCAGACTACTTACAGGACCTACTGACTGCCTTACAATTGTTAGATTACTGGTCTGTCTCTGCACTGCACTGCAGACCTCAAAGTGGAGGCCACGGTGCTCCTATTTAGATCCATAGTGCCTACTATGTACCTGGTACCAAATATGCACTCAGTACATGTTGAATGAATGCACGAATGACGTGCTGGATTACAGGTTGGAGTTTGGCATCACTGGGTAATGAGAGGCTGGGGCCAGGGACTGAGTAAATGGGAAATGCATTTTATTCTCTCAGGTTTTCTCAGACTACAGGTCACATGACCCCCTAGGAGGCTATAAATTTCATGCAGAGTGTTGACCTCAGCATTTTTCTAAAGATGAAAATAACAAGTAATATCAAAGGTAACATACATGTTAAAGATACATGTTGTTTTATGAAAATTTTATCGTGTTGTATCTGTGTGTGTACATGTATAAGTGTGCTTTAGGAGTCATGATGTAAAATGTATTTCTTGGGGCACCAGGGTGGCTCAGTCCATTAAGTGTCTGCCTTCAGCTCAAGTCATGATCCCAGGGTCCTGGGATGGAGCCCCATGTTGGGCTCTCTGCTCAGCAGGGAGTCTGCTTTCCCCCCCCTCCCTCTTCTGCCCCTGCCTCCACTCAGGTGTGCATGCTCTCTCAAATAAATAAAATCTTAAAAAATAAAATGTGTTCCTTACCATTTAAGAGTCATTTTGTAGGGAATAAGAAGTTATTAGCTAAAAATCAAGAATGTAGGTGATAAAGCAAGGCAATGAGTTTAATTCTGGATCTACTCAATGGTAGAAAGGCCTACAGATCAAGATAGGGGATGTGTAAAGAGCAGCTGGAAACAGAGATACAGATCTCAGGAGATGGATTAAAAGTCGAGAAAAACATTTGGAACTTTGTAGCATATTTATGGTAATAGAAAGCAAATGCCAAAACACAAGCTACAAAATGATCTTACTTCCCTATACTCTTGCACACACAGTTCCCAGATGGGTGTCACTGTTATTTCCCGGACTTTTAACATCTGTTAAGAAAAACATGGGATGATCTCACCTCAGTAGAGGTTTATACCGCCTGACCCTGATGAACTAAGAGTTAGCAACCCCAAATTCACTCTTCTGGGCTTACCTCCTCACTGACCCATAAGGCATGGATCCCACCAATCACGTCAGCCTCTGATGAGCAGAGGAAGACACAGAGAAAAAGAGCATCTCTCTGCTGAAACATCTACTTTATAAGAAACAGAAGAAAAGTGGATTGTAAACTTCTAAAACTCAGAGCTCAAGAACTATGGCTTGTAAGAAATATTTACTTACCCTTCCAAATTATCAACAGTTCCACGAATTATTACATTTTCTAGTCAATCCCAGGCTGCTAAAAAATGAGTCTGTAGGCTTTTCCTGAAGAATGCCCTCGGTTTAAGCAGAACAAGGGCTACTAATAGTTTTCCTGGGTCAAAGGGTCAGAGGAGACTCTCACAGAGACTCCAGCAGAGAGGAACACTGGCCTATCAAATTCAGATAAAACTGGCAGTTAAAACTTAGTATGTACTAAAGCAGTGATGTGGAATGTGCTGGTCCCCACTTGAGGGTTTTCAGTTGATGAGATGGGCATTCTGGGCCAGTGCTGGTGATTTCAAGCCAACTTAGCAACAAATCCAAGGAAATGGAGAACTACCCGACAACTCTGATGATTTTTAAACTGAAACTCTGATAAGTCCACACTTAGAACATCTCTAAAACAATAATTGCTTCATAGCTGTACTACTTTGGGTTAAGGAAGATTCTTTATGGGAAGTCCTAAATGAAACTTGTGAAGAAGTTCAGCAGACTTGAGCTTGCCTGCACTCTGGAACAGATGCTATAAAATTCAAAGATGAGCCACAGAAAAGCAGAACTTTCTAACTCTTATCCTGCCTGTGTACTCTCGATTGAGAAAAATAGTGGGTGGAGCTGGAATTCAAAATCAGGTTGGTTTGACTAGAAAGACTAGGCTCTTTAGAGCTGCACCGTCTTGCTCCCAGGAGGATCAGAAAGAGCAGTGCAGCTCAGATGGTGTTAAATGATTCATAGCTGATTGACCACACTCTAGAAGGAAGTTTTGGATATGAGGGACAAGGACTCTTCATTCTCTTCCCTCTGCCCGTCCAATACACATGCTAGGTACTAAGTACCAACTTCTTCACCATTTTCATGTGTGACTTAAAGAACATCATAGAAAAATGTCTTCCATTCTCAGATGACACAATAGAAAAGATGTGTAATATTCTGATGGCTGAGCCAGGCTTAAAGAATATACTTAATCAGGTAGGAACAACTGGCTGGACCTAACATAGAGAAACCTAATAGCAATAAACATGAAGTCTAGGACTTAGGTTCTATTCACTGAGATGGAAAGATCTGGCAGGCAACAATTTGTGTAACCAAGGATTCATGGTTTTTAGCGGAGTACAAGTTCTGTGAGACCACCCAGTGGAAAGGAAAGGAGACTGAGGTAGGCTGGCTTTAAGATAGTCCCATAATCTCTGCCTCCTGCTGTTTACATTCCTCCCTTTGCCTGTGGATGGATCAGTGACTTGCTTTTAAACAACAGAATATGGCAAGCATGATGAGCTGCACTTCTGTGATTATATTGTATAGGATGCCAACTCTCATCTTGGAGACCCTCTCCCTTGCTGGCTCTGAGGAAGCAAGCAGTCATAGGACAAGAAACGAGGTGGCTTTAGCCAACAGCCAGCAAAATGTAAGGCCCTCAGTCTAATAGCTTGCAAGAAGCTGAAAATTGCCAACAACTGCATGATCTTGGAAGCGGATCCTTCCCTGGCCCAAACTCATATAAGATCGAAGGCCCAGCTGAACACCCTGATTGCAACCCTATAAGAAAGTGAAGCAGAGCACCAAATAAGCCATGTCTGGATACCTGACCCACAGACCCTGTGTGTTAAGTTGCTAAGTTTGTGGTAATATTGTTACAGAGCAATAAACAATAAAGAGGAAATCACTGAATCATACTAGTCAGAGCACATCAGGATTGCTGCGTCAGTACCATGTGCTGCCTGTGAAGAGGGATAAAAATAAATAATACAGTCTTCTATGGGATGTACCCAGAAAGGGGGTGGTGGACCTCTGTCCCATGAGGTGGGCTGGAAATGTCTACCCTCGATGAGAAAGAAATGGCTTGTGACATCAGCTTGAATAGATCAAGTATTGCAATGTCACTGGGGGACTAACTCATGCTGTGAAGAGTCAGATGGAACACAAGGGCCAGCGGGTCAAGATATTAATATACAACAGAGAAGGGCACTGTAATGACCAGAGCTGTATAGATTGGAATGGCAGCCTTATGAGGTTTAATCACAGCTAAGGGTTGGGCTGCACCACATTTTGCATTTAGATATAATAAGGATCAAATTCTGCCTGCACTGACACAAGGGTCATCTGTGGCTAAATTCTGACACAACACTACAACAGACAGTTTGCATGACAAGATGAGGTCATGCATTTACATCTACCTTTGTTTTTATCCGGAAATAATTATAACCTACTGGACAGATAAGAAGTGAGTTGATAAGGAAAAGGACAGGATTAGATGAAGGAGAGTAGAGAAGATATGAATGAAAGCTTTCCCTATTTTCTATCCAAAGTATGTATTGATAATTATTTTGAGGGAATCAGCACAATCAATGGCTGATACCAAAATCTTTTCTGGTAGCATGATAAGCAAATACATGCATGTATGTGGTATGTGTATGCATGTATATGTGTGTATGCATACATATAGTTCCTCTCTTCCATCATTCCCTATTACCTATATGCCACTTGATAAAGGGTTAGAGCGTTTTGACTGTTAATTTTTGGCAATGGCCAATGGCATACAGGTTGCATACGGGATCATATGCAAGCTGTCGAAAAACCGCTTTAAGATGCCGTGATTCCGGGTCCGTTGTGTTTGAGAGCCCAGAACCAGCAGTGGGGTTCTGCAGAGCAGCGACCTTTACTGAGAAGGGCCAGCAGGGGGAGCCACTACACTGAGAAAATGAAAAGCTGCCCCGGGCTTCAGAAAGAGGCTTGAATATTTAATCAGTGCTTCAACTGCTAGATTAAAAGCGATGGTGTTTCCAAAATACCGTGCAGAGTTCAACATGGCAAGGGTTCAGATGGGAAGGAACCGAAATAAATAAAGGACAGCTCCTTGAGTTATACTCAAAGGGAATTCAATTCACCTGCCAGAAGGTAAAGCTCTGGCTTAGTGGTGCCTGGCTGCACAGGGGAATCATCTGGGAGGCATTTAAAAAAACAAAAACAAACAAACAAACCCCACAGGTTAAAAAACACAGTAAGGACTGGGACCCACCCCAGTGATTCTGATTTAACCGGTGTAGGCTGCAGCCTGGGTATGTTGAATTTTCTAAGGCTCCCAGGTGATTCCAATGTCAGCAAGGGCTGGGACTGACCAGCCCAAACTAACCAGGCAATCTCTCAGAGGCCCTCAGGTTAGTTAGATGCTTTATAGATTTTTTTTTTTTAAATCTTCGGCCTGGACCCAAAGGGCCCCAAAAGATTTCTAGCAGATAAATGAACAAAACAAGCAGTTGGCCATCAGAGAAATTAGAGGATAAATAATCAATCTGAAACTACTCCAGAAAATGCTCTTCACCGGAAAATTCTGCACCAGGAGCAGCCCATTTAAAAGATGTTTTCCTCCAGCAAAATATTCATTCTTTCCTCTCCTCCCTTTCTCCTGTTTCTCTCCCCTGTCTCCCTAAACCTTGACTCCTTCATGGATTCCACTCTCTTCTCAACGTCTTTTCTTTTCCCTGAGCCACGTTACTGTGACACAGCTTCAGACTGTCAGTCCGCAATGCACACTGTGGGAGCTGTGGTGAAGGGTGCGTGCACGCTGCTCAGGAGCCCGGGGGTGGAGGCTGCAGAGGCTGGAGGGGGGCGATGTTGCCCAGCAGATGCCACACAGCAAGGCTGACTGAAGCAGCAGCACGAGATGCGGAAAAATGAACCCAGGGAGAGGGACCTGGAGGCAGGAGGGCCAGATGCTGGAGCCTTGGGACTCAAGACATGGTCCACGAACTAGCAGCATCAGCATCACCTGCAGAAAGCAGCTCAGGCTCCACTCCCCAGCTGATGAATCAGGATATAAACTCAGTAAGAACCCCAGGTGATTCATATGAACACTGAAATGTGAGAAACACTGCTTGAAAGAGTACATGCTAACTAGATTTTTCAACCTAAAAAGCACGAACGGTAGAGAGGAAATTCTAGTCACAGGTACCTTCATCCAGAGCACCAGGTAAGATTATTTGTTCAAATAGCATTTGGAAAGGGGGGAGATTGTAGGCAGTTTCCAGTGCAGTGATACGGGCACCTGAATCAGGAGCGACTGCAGTTGGCAATGATTGCATGAGACTGGCTCGGCGTTCTATGCCTCCAAGCTCATGCCCCACATGACTCTCCTATCCTCACTTTAACAATCTCATAGCCTGGGACGCCTGGGTGGTTCAGCAGTTAAAGCACCTGCCGTCAGTCCAGGGTGTGATCCTGGAGACCCAGGATCGAGTCTCACGTCAGGCTCCCTGCATGAGCCTGCTTCTCCTTCTGCCTGTGTCTCTGCAGCTCTCTCTATTCTCTCATGAATAAATAAATAAAATCTTAAAAAAAAAAAAATCTCGTAACCTAGGTGTTTCTAATGAAAAGAGGCTCCGAATCATTTCTGAAAATCATAGTCAAAACACAATAATCCACTGACGTTCTTCACTTCAGCTGCAACCCCGAGGCCAATTAAAATTCTATGATACATACACACACGTATGGGTCACAGAGGACACATACCACAGTTCCAAACTGATCATCATTTTCTTTTTCTCGAATGAAAGTAGATTTCCTATTTCCTGAGCATCACCTGTGTGCAAAGCAATGTGCTCATTACTGGGAGACATGAAGATGCAAAACTATAACTTTTGCTTTCAAAATTGGTGTTTTAAATATTCATTTTTATTATATTAAAATTAAAAGCAACAAAGCTACTGAACAGATTTCTAACACTATGAAACTTTGCATCCTCAAGTGTGTTTTAGAAAATTACATTTCGGGATCCCTGGGTGGCTCAGTGGTTTGGCACCTCCTTCAGCCCGAGGCATGATCCTGGAGTCCTAGGATCGAGTCCCACATCGGGCTCCCGGTGTGGAGCCTGTTTCTCCCTCTGCCTGTGTCTTTGCCTCTCTCTCTCTGTCTGTGTCTCTCATGAATGGATAAATAAAATCTTAAAAAAAAAAAAATCACATTTCCTACAAAAATGTGTCAATGCGAATGTATCTGTTTTCTGTCAGTGTTGAAACAAATAATCATAACCCTGTTGACTTCAAAGAACAGAACTTTTAAATTCCAGAGTCAGCAATCGGAAATCATTTTCATTGGACTGAAATCAAGGTGTCAATGGGGTTACCCTCCCTTCCGGGCTTTAGAGTAGAATCCTTTTCTGGCCTCTCTCAGCTTCTTGGTTTGTGGCTGAATCACTCCAATTTCTGCCTCCACCTCTACGCTGCCTTATCCTCTTCTGTATCAAACCTCCTCTCTTTACAAAGACACTGATAACTGCCTTTCAGGCCTATTTGGATAATCCAGGATAATCTCCCTATTTCAAGATCCTTAACTTAATCCCATCTGTAAAAACCTATTTCCCAAATAAGGTAAAATTACAGGTCCTGAGATTAAGGTCTAATATTTCTAGGTGTTCCTTATTCAGCCTACTACGGAGTAAAATTACCATTTACAAAATATTATTTATACATGATACTCAAAATGGATATTTTATACATCTAAAATATGAAGTGAACAGAAAAAGCTATGGGAACTTGTCCACTTGCAGCAATAATAACTTCATATAAACTGCTTTACTGTTTGCATTCTCATCCTATTATTTCATTAGTTGCAATCAACTCAATTGCAATCAACCCAATAGGACAATACTAGCTACTTTGCAGATGAAAAAACCTACTGCAAAGAAGGGTGACCTGGCCAGGTTGCCCTAGAAAAGAAAAACAGAACCAGGACACAACCTGGTGCCCTTCCCACCCTATCACTTAGATGCCAGCACATTATTAATAGGACTGTTGATTCATCTCAGTTGACTCCTAAAGCAATTTACATATGCAAGAGCAGCAAAGACCAACAGACCCAAGCTGAGTGGTCAGCGGAACAACCTCACTGGCTCAGGGCTGTCATGCTTCTGCTGACCTACTACTGGACATACTTAGATTGGTTATAAAGTCAAAGATAGTCCCACAGAGCTGTTTACTAAGAAAGCCGACTTTGTCATTTGTTCTTATTCCAACCTGACAAAAGCAATAAAGAAAAGGATGTATTTAATATTTTTTCTTTCTTTAAACCTAGTGCACAGAATTTTGTTTCAATTAACATACTAAGCACCTATGAGCTCATGCAGAACAAGAACTGGGTTATTTAACAACAGCCACATCTGATCCTGTAGCTCAGGCCCTGTGCAGTTATGCCCACCTGAAGCAAGCTCCATCCTGATTCATGGCCATTATTCTCTACCCTTTGTTTTTATGTAACTTTACTGTCTTTATAAAGATTATAAGGTATTTTTATTTTAATTATTTAACATTTTATATTCAGTATATAATGCTATAGTTGATCTTTTGGAATCTTTTTTTTTTCACTTAACATTATATTGCTAAGATTCATCCAAACTCTTGTGTGACTGTAATGTTAACGTAATGTTATTCGTCCACTCTCTTACTGATGAGCATTTGTGTTGTTTACCAGTTTCCGCCCAGGATTCAGAAAACTCCATTATAGCAGTGATCTTATTTTTCCTTTACAACTATAAAATTCCATAAAACAAAAACTAAATTTTGGCACCTAAAATGCAGTTGTGTTCTAATAGTTTGAGAGCTGCTTGGAACTCACAAAATATCTTCCCAAAGAAATGCTTCTCTACATGGGGCTGGTGCATGAGACGCTATTATATTTGTAACAAACCAAAAAACAGACAAACCGGCAGGAACAAGAGCATTCGCAAATGCCAGCCAGTGTGGATGTCCCAATTCTCCTCCTAGGGAGGCAGCCAGGGAGCAGGACAGGGAATTGGTCCCTTGAGACTTTTCAAACCCTAGGCTGAGGCAGCAACACCAGTCAGAGCAGGAAGGACAGGCTGGCCCAGAGTCTTCCGAGCCCCAGGAGATGCTGGGATGGAGACAGAGCCCAAGAACTAAACGGGGGCTGTGTGACTTGGGAGAAGTGACAAACACTCCAGCGGAACGGGTAGGGGGGTGGTCAAAAAGGGAATAATTTTCTCTGCATTTTTTGCACTGGTTGATGGGGAGCAACAGCAAGGTGGGGTCTGGAGGCTGCCCGCAGGGTGTGTCTGCCAGGCCACAGGCTTGGATCTTCTTTCTCCCCTTGACTACATGTTGGCTTCTTTCATGGAGACACCTACTTGCACTTCGAGTGGGGGATCACAGAGAGCCCCTGGAAATGGTGGAGGGCTTGGAAGGGAGGCACCCCCTCTCCCGTGTTGCTGTGGCTGCGGTTCTGGGGAGGAGGAGGAGGGTGAGCAGGACAAAGCCTTACATGCTGACTGGGAGTAAGGCTGTGCCTGTATCAGATGGATGTAGGTCAGAGCCTGACTACCTGAGAAAATCTATACATTTACCTGTTCCAAAAAAAGGCTGTTATTTTTAGAGCTTTGAATGGGGTATGCAGGAATGTGTGAGTTACAACTAAACCTCTGGTAACTTAACTGGCCGGAAGGCTGTTTAAAAATTTAGGTCAAGAGAGTTCTATAGAAGGTGCTACATTTGCAGTATTTTATTATAGTTTTACCAACTGCATATACACTATGTAACTATAATTAACTAGAGTTTAACCATATAACTCTACAATTTAACTATTTAACTGTGCTTTAGCCATAATTTCAACATGTGTACATTATTACATATTTATTCATAAAAAGTTACTGGAAACCTGTTATTGCCAAAGACTATGCCAGAAACTAGGATACGGATATGGAAAAGACAGTCCCTGATAAAGGGCGGTGCTCATAATAAACTCTGGGTCCAACAGGCCCCACAGGCTTACTCCGGGTCAAGGAGACACTCCCATCCCACTCTCTTGGCAACTGACATCAACACTACATACTTTCACCTTCCAATGGACTGCTTATTCCTGATAGATTCAGTGTGGGTCAAGAACAGGTATTTAGGATACTAATGCCAAAATTTGGTATTCACGATCTAAAATTAGTAAATTACTTAGAGTTGAAAATGAGGCATCACGACAGGAAGCATGGTTGCCAGTCAAGTTCTGACAACTTTGGATCTTCCTGACAACCACTGATACACCAAGAGAGCTAGAGTTCTGAGCTATGGGTTCATCTCCAATGTTATATAACAAGTTGGTCATAAATTTCAAGTGCTGTTATTCTTAAGTTTAAATTCTAAACTGGTGTTAATTTAGCCTCATCAGCACCAGCTTAGATTATTCTGAACTAGTTAAATTCACAGTATATTTTAATGCACTTATGCATCAATGCTATGTTGGGCCAATTATTTTCCAAAAACTAGAAATTATGACAGTTATGCATTGTGGGTTATATATGAATCAGCTAGAGATTAATGCTAAAGCGGATTCTCAAGTGTTTTTTTTTTTTTCAAACACTTACTGAAGTGCCAACACTCCCCCCAAACTTGTATGTTGAAACCCTAATCCCAATGTGATGGTATTTGGAAGTAGGGTCTTTGGGAGGTAATTAGGATTAGATTAGGTCAAGAGGGTGCGGCCCTCAAGATGAGATTTAGGTCCCATATAAAAAGAGCAAGAGACAAAGGATCTCTTTTTGTGCACATTCTGACAAAAGCCATGTAAAGATGTAACCAGGAAAAGGACCCTCACCAAGAATCTAACCATGCTGGCATCCTGATTTTGACTTCCAGCTCCCAGAACTGGGAGAAACAAATATTTACTGTCTCAGCCACACAGCCTACAGCATTCTGTTATAGTAGCCAGCACCGATTGAGACGCTGATACTTAGTGCTAACTCCACCATTAAATAGCAAAGGGTAGTGTTGGGAGGCCAAGAGTTTTGGGCCCGTCTAAGTGTACCAAGGAAAAGAAAGGCTGAACCTGTCCTACAGGAGATCCAAGTAAGAAACACATGAACTCTTGTGTATCCTGCATCATAGTTTGAACAGAGTTTATAATGCTCAGAGAGGTTGGGGGGAGGGAACTTCAGCATATATAAATATGAAATGTGATATAATAAATAATAAACCCTAAATGGCAATCCCTGATTTATACAGAGATACAAAAATGGTGCTTGGAACAGGCTGAGAGACTTGCAAGGGTCACACAGCAAATGGTGACTGGTCATGGAAGGGAGAAGGGATGGCCTCTGGACTCTAGAGATCTAATGGGCTCCCATTAGATTACACCGTAAAAGTAATTTAAGCACATATGATGACCTTGACCATGAATTTTATCCCCATGTGAAAGACAAAGTGGAGATTTAAAACCTTAGAAAAATCAGGGGTTGGACCCATGATGGGTAGTTCTTCCTATTTTCCATCAAACTTCTGTAAGACCTTCCTGTTTTATTATCTCTTCAGAAGTTGTTTTCACTCTGAATTATCAACGTATCAAAAGTCATTGCCAGGATAGTCTATTATTTTCAGTAAAGGATAGAGTTTCCCAAAAGTTGGGGATCTGGAATGTTGGCACGGTATGGTCTCTTACGCAGCAGCAAGCTGTCAGCTCTTCTGATCTCTTCTGAAGGCAGCATCTCATCCATCATTCCCTGTCCGCTGTGTCCCTGTTCTCCCACCAGCAGACTCCGGGGACAAAGCCTGCCTTATAAGCCTGCCTGTCAACAAATGGGAGCAAAAGGACAGTCCAACCAGGGTGCAGAGTCTTCTAGAGACCACATTCACTAAAAAGACAGGTAACAGTCCTTTCAAGAAGCTCACATATATTTTTTAATATTCATCTACGTCTGTCATACTGTTCCTTATCATTAAAATAGGCTCACAGTGATACAAGTTAAGGAACAGAGATTGAGGGTGGTGGGCATTTTTGAAAGAAAAAATTAGGAATTTTGGCTAATAGCACTGCTGCCCAGAGTCCTAAGGACTCATTCTTTTAAGCATATATAAAACTCAATTAGGAAGACAATGCTCACTGCCGCTCTTATTTTTCTATATTGCTTTAAAGACAGCGTACAGGCAGTTCACTCAGAGTCTTAACTGCCCAAGGTTGCCCTTGGTAGGTACATTTTCCGACTACATTATATGAACAGAGCCATTATGTCTTTCTTCTGCCTAGTAGCCTTGTCAAAAGGAGGCAGCAACCATATAATCAAGGTCATCCACAGTCCCTTAAAGGACCAGACCTGAGTCCAGTAACTAGACCCATCATCTCAGCACTTTCTCATCCCATGTACCACATTTGCATAAGTACAATCTAATGAGACCTAAGTCATAAAACTCACTGTCTTCTACTAAGTTATTCCTTGTGTAAGCTTTAAATCACTTCCTACTTGAATTAATGAGCTGAGTTTTCCCCAGATGTCATTGAAGATTTACTTTTCTATCTTTGGACAATCCCCTGGTAAAAACCCAACTCCTCCTTAATACATTGGCTGTTCTGTCATTAACTTCAAAATTAAGAGATCTGAAAAAAGTGGCAGGTACAACTATAGTACAGTGCAAGGCACTTCAGTTTTGTTATAGTATGTCCATAATATATAAAAGAATCTGATCCTCTTATTAACATGTACTATGGAAAGTTCTGTTACTGATTAGACACAAATGTTGTAAAAACACACAGACCCTTCCACCCCTGACCAAGAAGACTGCACTTTTTAAAGATGATGGCAGCAAACAAAGCACCTCAAGACATATACCCACAATTCTTAAAGTACTTTAAAATTATTCAACACTATTTGCATTTGAGGCCAGTCTGGACTGTGTCTAGAGTGAGGGGAGTGTAGAAAACTCTTAACTGGTCGTTAGAAGGAATGTTCATGGGTGTAGACTTTTGGGGTGCATATATGGAAAATGAGAACATTAAGTACTGAGGTTGCTACTAAGCTATGAAGAGGTGTTAGGAGAGTCCCAGAAACTGGGAGCATAATCCTAATATGATGAGTGAACTCATTTCTTCCTTATCCTTGGTAACCTCTGTGTGCTATATTTTTACCCCATTTACCTCTGAAGACAGAAAATTACTGAAGACAGTAAATAATTGCATCCTACAAGACAATCCATCATATGGAATTAGCTTAACTACTTGGCTATACTTCTTGGCTATACTTAACAGACTGTCCACCAGACCTGAGTTTGGGTTTTGATCTGCCATTCACATACCAACCACATGATCCTGGTAGGCACAATGATAAGAGTGTGGCCTCTGAAACCAATCTATCTGCACTCAAATCCCAACTGAAATATTTTGAATGCTGTAATTTAACCTCTTTTATTCTAGTTAACTTCCCTATGCCTCAGTTCCTTCTTTGGTAAAATGGGGAAAAACAAAGAATACCTACCTCTTTGGGTTCTGGGTCAGAGGATTAAATAAGGTAATACATGAAAAGTACTTAGCATACCACGTCACATAGTGACAGTGAATGTTAGCTGCCATGACTATCAACACCATCATCATAATCATTACCCTTCTGATATGTCACTTAGCTTCTTTCAGACATACTTTTCTGCACGGTTATGAAATGACAATAACACAACATTGTGAGAGTTAAAAGGGGTAATGCATAAAAAATAACGACCACGGTGCTCTGTTAGTTAATAGTAACAGTAGTAGTAGTAATAATAAAATAATAATAAAATAATTTGGGTATTTCCCCATTGTTGGACTTTTCTACTCAGAAATCTTTGCACCCTTGCGACTATTTAGCAACTTGGAGAAATCTAGTTTCTAAGCCAAGTGATATGACTATTTTACATTTTTTCCTAATGTATTCTGTAGAATCATTCTGTCAATTTATAATCCCATCAGGAGTGTGAGAGTACTTATGTAGTTTTGCCAAGAGTAGGAATGATCATTTTTGAAAATCTTCCCTGAATGATTATAAGTGTTGGTGAAGCTGTGGAAGTCAGCTGGGTGGGAAGATCACCACCATCACCACGAAGACCAACAAAAATCAAACTTAAATTTTATGTTGCTGCAATATAGGAAGCAGATTCATGGAGTAAATGCACTTGTTATGTAAATGGTAAATCATGCATACTGATAAATGAACAAGCCTCGATAAGGACATCCTTTCTGAGAAGGTGGCGCCATGATGTGAAAAATACAACTTCAGGAAGTACATTGTGTCCTCAATAGGACACGGAGATCAATAAAAACCACAGTTCACATATTCCCAGCAAAATGTCATGTGTTGGCACTTCTGAAGGATTCAGTTGTTTCATTAGATGAAAAATGTCTACTTCGAGGGCTTAACATATTGATGCCCCCAAAGAGTTCTTCCTTACTGCCACACAGCATCAGTCTTAAAACAGATCATGGTGAGAGGCTCCAGAGGCCAAGGGAGTGAGTTAAGAAGATGCTGCTTCTCACTGTGCACGAAATAATTCTTCTTAAGAGGCCATAGATCAGTCCAGAAAAAGCTGACAAGCTTTTTAAAAAATACAATGGAAACAAATTAAAAGAGACTCATTCTAGTCATTTTCTTTTCATCTTGAACACGAATTGGAAAAAAAAATTGCTAATAAAAATGTAATACACAAGTCTGTGTGTCTTACAGTAACAAATGCCCATATCCACTTCCATATAAATTCCAGTGCAATCCCCAGAGATCTCTTATGACCTAAATAATGGTAACATGTTTACCTCTGAAGGGTGAAACCTGGTACTGGGGTGCCAGGGTATAAGACACATTTCTACTTATTTCCATTTTGTATTGCTTGAGGTTTTTTTTTTTTTTTTTTTTAAATCATGCATGTTTTAATTACCTAAAAAATTCATAACTATGTAAAAAAATACATAAAATATATTGGGACATTTGGTGTTATCTATAGACATTTTTTGGTAGTCACAATCAGGGGAGGGCTGGTCACTGGTATTCAGTGGATAGAGACCAGGCCTGCTGTTCATTAGCCTAACAGTGCAAAGGACAGCCCCCTCTGATAAAGAATGTCCAGCTCAAAAGGTCAATAGTACTGCTGTTGAGAAACCCTACTCTAGATGATGGACTTTTACACAGAGAATGTAAACACTCAGAGTATGAATTATATAAACAACTACTGGAGTGGTCTCTTGGCTCCTCATCACTCCAGAGTATATAGTCCAAAGAGACAGTTGATCTAGCACCCCAGTCTTAAGCACTTTCCTGCCTCGTTGGGGAGGAGCAGCTTCCATCAGCGACTCTTGTCAGGGGAAGCAGTCACAGCAAGACCTGGACCCTTTCTGTAGTCTCAAGGTATCTTGGAGAGATGACCATAAGGGCCTTTCTTCATGGGCCTGTGTGGGTGGCAGAGGGCAATTAAGAGATGCATTACTCCAATTATCCACGTTTCTACAAGCTTTGTTAAAAGCCCTTCACACATTACATCTCAAATACAGAACTAGCACCTATATTCAAACTGTTTCATTATAATCCAGTGGCATCATCCAATGGTCTACTTGGGACCACAGACTTCAATTAATTTAGGGGACAGTATGGTGACCAAAGGAGGAAAGTTTCTTACAAAGCAGTATTTGCCTAGAGGCCAAATACTGTGTCCCTCCCCCAGAGATTCCTCGTCAAGGCAACACACAAAACTTCAAGTAACAAAGTACTTCTGGAGGTTCCACTGATGGCAACATAGATGAAGGATGACTCTTGCCTCCTTGAACCAGCAGTCTATTTAGGTTAATTTCAACTTGTCCCAATGTTATGCTTTCCTGTTTTTTAAAATAAGATTTCTTATATTTGTTTAATTTTGCATTACAGTGTATTATGACAAAATCATAAAATGTTTGAGCTAGAGGGATCTTCAAAGTCACCTAACAGAATCCTCACATTTTACAGATAATAAAAATAGGTACCCAAAGATTTATCTGTAATCAGTATTGTTCGAAGTGATTTACTTGTTAATTCCTTTAATCCTCAAAACCACCTGATGATGTAGGTATCACTATTATCACCTCCATTCTACTGATGAGGAGACTGAGATACAGAGAGGTTAAGTATGCCACATGTTCTGGCAGACAGAATTCTGAGATGACCTTCAATTAATCATGCCCTTGTATAAACCTCTCCCACTGAATGGAGGCAGAAACTGCGACTTGCTTCTAGTCCTTCATATGTGACACTGGTGATGAGAGAGTCATTCCCATGGTTATGTTATTCCATGTTATGTTATTCTAATGTTTGTTATGTTATGTTATACTGTCTTGGTAGACTTAGCCCGGAGAGAGTGCAGACTGGAGAGATTTTCCCACTGGCCTTAAAGAAGTAAGCTGCCATATTAGGAGGGGAACTGCAAGGAAACCACAGCTCCTGACTCACTGAAAGAAAGTGAGCACATCTTTCCTACTATCACTAGTTGCTGAGACCTGCCAACTATCACTGGGGACTGAGAGAAGATCCCAAGCTCCAGAAGTCCGGCCAACACCCAGACTACAGCCTCGTGAGACCATGATCAGAGCTCAGTATGCCTGAATTCCTGACCCACACAGATTGTGAAGTAATAAATGTATGTTGCTTGAAGGTACTGTTTGTGGGAATCTATTATGCAGCAATGGAATAATGATAGACATGTCCAGGATCACAAAGCAAGTTAAAGGAAGAACAGAATTCAAGCTCTGATGGTTAGGCTCCACTATCCAAACCCTTAACCACAAACACCAGTCCAGGGCAGCCCAGGTGGCTCAGTGGTTTAGTGCCACCTTCAGCCGAGGGCCTGATCCTGGAGAGCCGGGATCGAGTCCCATGTCGGGCTCCCTGCATGGAGCCTGCTTAAGCACTCCCTCTGCCTGTGTCTCTGCTTCTTTCTCTCTCTGTATCTCTCATGAATAAATAAAAATCTTTAAAAAACAAAACAAAACAAAAAAAACCCAGACCATCAATAGTCTGTGACATGGCAATTTCTGGGACAGAGAGAGGTGAATTATTTTACTTACCCTGTACAATCTTCTTTCATTGCAAACAAAACAAAACAAAAAAAACCCAGACCATCAATAGTCTGTGACATGGCAATTTCTGGGACAGAGAGAGGTGAATTATTTTACTTACCCTGTACAATCTTCTTTCATTGCACTTTTTACTCTCTGACCTACTACACACTCATGATCACATGTACACATACAAGTGTTACTTACTATATACCTCTGACCAGCATATGAGATCTGTGTGGGTGAGGACTTCTGTCAATTTTGTTCACTGTTATAATCTCATCACCTAGAACAGTGCTTGGTACCAAGTAAGTGGGAAAATTATAATTTTTTAAATATTTTTATTTTTTAGGAAATCTCTACACCCAACATGGGGCTCAAACTCACAACCTTGAGATCCCGAGTCGCATGCTCCAGCAACTGAGCCAGCCAGGCATCTCTGGTAAAATTATCTGTTGAATGCCATGAATGAACGTCATCATTGAAAAGTTGAGGCGCGCACCGAGACTTGCCCCAAAGGTCCTTGTTGGTTAGGGGCAAGGCCAGATGTGCTGAGTGCATAATTGATCTTGATTCCTCACTCCTTCCTGTAACTCCACCCCCTGCCATATGACTTTGCAGTTCTTCTATGGTGCTTTGACTTATTTGGCTAAGGGAATGGAGTTGGACATGAAAAGGGAGGTGGCAAACGTAGGATGGAGCAATGCTTTCATTCACCTTCCTTGCTCTTCTGCCATCACCAGAGAAATACATGCCCTGATTAGCCTGCTGGTCTAAGAAGAATGAAAAACATGTGGAGCAAACCTAGACTCAACCTGCAGATATGATGAACTGTGCTTAAATCAGCCAACCCCAACTAACCCATGAGCACTTGAATAAGAATAAACAATTGTTTTAAGCCAGTGTATTTTGAGGTGGTTTGTTATATGGCATTAAGATAGGATAGGAAGAGTTCTTTGCAATCCCAGTCTACCTGAGGCCTTAAAATGGAATTTCGCAGCATTGTTATTCTGGGGGAAGAAATCCCTAAACATTGAAGGAAGATACAATTAATGCCTTAATAGTCCTTTTGTTGACTATAGGATGCTTTGTAACCAATTATGCAAAAAAGCAGCTTTTAGGACAGAACATATCAATGATGGTAATTCAGCTAAAATAACCAAACCAACACAAAAATGCACTTCTGAAATTAAGGCATTACAAAAAAAAAAATTAAACAAGATTAAAGGGAGAATGAAGGTGTGAATTGGAGCCAAGAGTTCAATAGCTAAGAAAGCCCAAGTCAACGTAGAGCTGACAATGGTTAATCATCTACTTTCAAGATCTGAAAAGACTAAAAAGGGTTTGAATTTTTGTAGCCTTCAGTGTCTGGCTATACTTTATAGTATTATTGTCCATAATTCACTCAAAATTGAAAAGAGATCAAAGCTCGGTCTCTCTGGTGTAATTTTCCCTGGGTAAGAGTATAGAGAGAGAGTCAAAGCTTAATATTAAGGACATGAAAGAAAAAGTTCCATGAAGTTATTAGGTGAATGGAGCTGTCCATTCACAGAGCTGAACCAGCTCACCGGGACTGATGCAGATGATGAGAGGGAAGCAAGCTTAGCCCAGGGGCTGCTATATCTCTGCCAATAAGAACAGCAAAGTTATTCTGATTTATTGGGACCTGCTATATGCCAGGCTCTCTCGAGTAGGAACTCTCTATTTATTATTTTCAATTATCATAATGATCCTAACAAGTTAGGTACTCTTGTGTTCAGGACATGGACAAGGCTCAGAAATGGAAGTTCACTGAAGACAAGCAGCTAGTAAATAGAGGATGAGAGGGAGATCTGACCCCAAAGCCTGGGTTCTTTCTGCAACATCACAGTACTTCTTGGACTTCTGAACAAAGACAGCTTCCTTTCCTTTCTGTTTCTTCCTGTTTCTTTTGTATGGAGGATTTCAAATTTATCTACTCTGTATCTACTCATCATTAATGTCATGAATTTATATAATAAATTCACTCAGAAATCCATTGTCCCCATGCCTCTGTTTTGGAAACACTGTCGTATTTGTTTACTGTTTGCCAGCACAATATCTGGCTGATTTAAAGCCAACTGAATTTGGTTTCATCTAAGTCCTGGAACTGGATGAAGTTGGTTAGCAGCACCATGCTTTAGTTATGGAAATAATCTGGAAAGCTGGCTAGCCTTTGCACCCTGGTGGCCCTGTAATTAAAAATGCTCTGTTATCTCTGTGTACAGATTCACCTACTCACAGAACAAAAGTAATAATAGAATACATTGGTTGTTGGCCTTAACAGAGCTCTTTGAAAGCAGAGCCTTTCCAGAAGCACTGACACTCATCTATCAATGCCCACTGCCCATTTGCCCTGCTTATGTCAAGCAAAAACATGTACTCTAGCAGCTGAAGTGATCAACAAAAGAAATATAGAGACTACATGTCTAGCACTGGAGCATCACCAAGCATACAGCCTACAGCTGAGCTGAAAGTTTACATGAAAGCTGACCAGCAAATTTCTCATTTAAAAGGTCTCTTCTCTCTAAAAACTTTAACTTTCAACTTTAAAAAAATGTTATGAAAATGTCATATGCATATAGCAAAATATTAAAAGAATAAACATAGATATAGATATAAATATAAATATGCAAGACTGTTCGATAAAAAGTGAGTCTGTTAGTATAGCCCCAATCATGAATCTTGTAGGAAAGCACCATCTAGAAATGCTCTGTGCACTACCCAGACATCATAACATGTCTATCTGTTCAGCCATTCTCTCTTCCTTCCACGAATGGACACTTAGACCTATTCTGTACTTTGCCTTTTTTCTTTTACATATCTTGAAAATCTTTCCATATTGGAGAAAACAGTGGGGAATAAAGTCTTAGGTCAGTCTCTTTTGAAAAGTAAAATATATCTTGCTAAGGAATATTAACTTCAGAGAACACAGACCTGAGTCCTTAAATCAGTTTTGCTCATTACAAATGGATTCCAGCAGGTAAAGTGAAGAAAGGAAACATCACTGGGGACCCAAGAACAGACAAACAAGAGTCCCAGAGGGACTTGGACTGCTTTCTTCTTTGATAGAGGGATTGTGTTTCTGATTTCCTTTTCCTCTTTTTCTTAACAGGAACAATAGGCATATTGACGTTAGTGGGAGGCTTTAACAAAGGTCCCTTTAGGTCACTTTCTGTACCTCTATAGTACTGAAGCATATGAAGTTACTACAGACAATGCTTTGTTTAGTTCTGTTTGAAAGTTTTGACAGATGAGGGGGAAAAAAGCCATCCATGCCTCCTTCCCCCATTCTACCTATAGAATCTAGTTTCCAAAACCTTAAAACTTGCCATAGATGATGAATATAAAGGGCATCTAGCATACATAGTAACATAGGATGTACCGCAGCAGGGCCCAAGATAAATGACTTGTTATTCAGGCTTTAAGCATACCCTGCAATTCTGGTTCTGAGCTGCATTGCAAATCTCTCTGCAAGTGCTTACTGAAGATCTGATATGGTGGCAGATTCAGTTAGATGAGCTGGGGAGAGAACAGTAAAAATGCACAACTCACATTTCGACAGAGGGTGACACATGTGGCACACATTAAACAATTAGAGTGTAATCTATAAAGAGCATATATTTATACATGTAAATATCCATCCAGGTGACTATACCACCTACGATAATGGCTTGATGGATCTTTAGCAACGCTTGAGAGCACGTTTAGAATAACCAGCCTTAAAAATGAACAATACACAAAACTCAGTATCAGAGGCCTGAAGGGCTGCCAAAAATCATGGTCAGATGAGAGGCATATGTAAAAATATGACTGGTAGAGGGGTGCCTGGGTGGCTCAGGCTGTCAAGCATCCGACTCTCCATTTTGGCTCAGATTATGATCTCAGGGTCATGAAATTGAGCCCTGTATCGGGCTCCGTGCTTAGTGGGAGTCTGCTGGAGATTCTCTCTCTCTCCCTCTGCCTGTTCACACTGCTTATGCTCCTCTCTCTCAAATAAATGAATCTTTTTAAAAAAAATTACTGGTAGAAGTATGCTGGAATATTATGTTATTTTTCCAGCAGAGAAAACATATCAAGTTTCAAATATTGCCAGATTAAAATTCACAAGAGCAGAAGCTCTAACCTTTAGGCATGGTTCTATAGGTGGAAATTTGGCTAGATGGCTGCTTTTTCCACAGGTACCTCCCTGTAGCTCTAGCCAGCATCCTCCAGTGTGATACTAGCAGGGAATCTATTTATTTAACGATGGTTAGGATAGGCATTTCTCAATTTAGGTCAGTAATCTATTTCTGAAAAGCTAAAGCTCTGCATACTTTATTTACATTTTTTACTGAAGTATGGTTGACATACAATATTACATTTGTTTTAGGTGTACAACATCATGATTGGAGAAGTCTATACATTTCGCTATGCTCACCACAATCGTAGCCACCATGCATCACCATGCAATTAATATCACTGACTGTGTTTCTAGTTTCTTTAAATGGGAGAAATTTTGACATGCTGAGTTTGTCAAGCCAAACTCCCACTAACTTCCTAGAATATATTTAAAACATAGTAATCTGCTAATATATGTCACCAACGATCATTTTAGGATACTTTCTGTAAAAGTAAACAAATGTTTTGCTGGGTGTTTCTACGTATTTTTTGTATATAAACATAGAACTGAGTCTTACCCATATTCTGTAAAGTAAGGGATGAAAAATCTGGAACTAGAAAAAGAAAACACTGTCCACTGGGAAAAGAAATGGTGCTGGATGTATGTGCAGTTATTGTGAGCAATGCTGGGTGCAGATGGCATATAGAAGTACTCACATGGTGAGCAAAGAGGAATTAGTAAAGGAAGAGCTTCCTGAGGTGCAGCAGACCCCAGACCAGCAGGCAATGTACAGAACATAGATGAGGGAGTGAAAAAAGCAGGGAGTGACTTGAGGAAGAAGTGAAGGGCCAAGAAAAGAAAAAGAAGTAAGAATGACCTTGGTAAATCAGGGAGTTTGGTGAGGAGACCTACCGGATTTCATGGAAAAAATGGGCAAGTGAATTTGAGTAAGATAAGAAGAGACCAAGGTGTTGGCACTTCACCTAATGCAGAAAGACAATAATAAGCAAAAGCACAAGTAGACTAAGGCAAAGTCAAATGACACATTACACAGAACATTCTTTGTTAGGTGAAGATAGCATGCTAAAAAGGAAATATACTAAGTATATATATAAAGATTAGTGACAGTGCATAGAGTTTTAAAAACTTAGTTCCAAGGATTGTGTGTTTTAATTTGAATAAGAAACAAATCAAAGACTTTGAGAACTGAAAGGAACTGTCCCAGTTGCCCCAGTCAACAGTGAATCATTATAAATGGTTAGTTTATACACAGCTGGACAAGTGTGTACTTGTCCACTCAGGCACTGGCACCTTTGACAGGCTGTCCCCTCACATATTCTAGGGCACACACCATGGTGGAATTTGACACTTATAACTCAGATCAAATAATTCTCTATTTGTAACAATAATGACAACTAAACTGCATTGGTAGTAACCTAGCTTAATGACCATTAACCTATGATAAGTGTGTTTAAAATAGTAGTTTCTTTCATGCTCACAAAATCCATAAACTTTTTTTTAAAAAAGATTTTATTTATTTACTCATGAGAGACACACACACACACACAGAGAGGCAGAGACACAGGCAGAGGGAGAAGCAGGGTCCACGCAGGGAGCCCGACGTGGGACTCGATCCCGGGACTCCAGGATCACGCCCTGGGCCGAAGGTGGCGCTAAACCACTGAGCCACCCGGGCTGCCCCAAATCCACAAACTTGATTAATATTACTGTCACTGACACATCACATTTAGCCTGGTGACAATATATGGTCTTCTAATAAAGAGGAGGCAAAGGAAATATCATTGTATGCAATGACATAGTTAATGCCATTGAGTTTGTAATATTTATCAAAAATCTTGGAAAAAAGAACATGGGCTAAGTCATCATTCTAAACATTATTTTATGTTACTCCAAGAAAAGAATGAGAACTTCACAAAGTAATCTCAATTTCTGTTTTGGATTACCTTTGTCTTTCAGTTTTTCCATGTCTAAGGGAAGCATTAAATTACAAAAGAGAAAATCCCTGAAATATAAACTAATCTGAGGAAGCAAGGGGAGCCAAACAGTGGACAGCATAACATAAACAAAAGGAAGTTTGTTTTGCAGTTATATTATGTTCTCGGCTTCCCTAAGCCCAACTGTCCTCACACCAGGATAATAAGTATTACAACTAGGTTCACCTTACATGTGACTTTAAAATCAGTGCTGGATTATAATAAACTGAAGGTGAGGTTTAGTGATGGAGCCTGCAGAAAGACAAGAAATGTCATTTGGTATGATGTTTTAAGGTTCTAATATCTTGACAACTAACAAAAATGTCATCAGTTTAATCACCAGAAGAGTTTACGCATGATACTCTCCACACATCTGTAACTACACAGGAAAATAAAATTAGGTCACCTACTTTCCAGTCCAATTTTCCAATTCTGAATAGTGATTTCACTAGGAGCACAGACTCATGCAAGGCTGAAAACACTCTAGCATTCTCTCCTTTGCAGAGCTAACCCTCTTTAGATTGAGTCTTAATTATATGTTACCTCAAATTAACTTTGTTATATAAAGTTTGTGATTATTATAGTCAGACACTAAGATTCTCCTAACTCAGAACTACCTTTTCTTACCTCAAGGTAAACCAAGGAGAAGAACCAGGAATGAAAACACAAGGATAATGAGAATGTGCTCTAGAGAAAGATCTTTCCTTAAAAACCCTGGTACATTGATAGGATAAGAACCTAGGTTTCAACCAGATTGGAGTTATTTATGAAGAACAGAAGTTCGAACATTCTCAATGTCAGAATAACATTTTAAAAGAAAAATAAAAAAGGACTTCTGTGGAAAATAACCTAGTAGTTTTCTTTGATGTTCTCTAGAATATCCTTCTTTAAAATTGACTCAGTTTCTGGGCTTATAAAATTTTGCAAGGCATAGGTAAAATAATAAAATATAAAGAAATTCTAATAAATAGTAGACGCCAAGCAGATGCAGGCAAAGAATAATTTCCTGTCAGAAAGCAAGACTTGAAGTAGAAAGACAGTGAAAAATAGGTTAGTTCAACAACAACTGACGTGTAGGCATCTATCTACCCACAGAAAAACCAGGATTTCTGCTAAGACCTCCCTGATGGAGGCACTGGGTAGGAACCTGGAAAGAGGAAATAAAGTAAAGGAAGAAGGGAATATGGGTTTTGTTTATTATGTAAATCTGAGCCTATGTTTAGGAAATTCTGGAGTTGTGATAACTTGATGCCTCTCTTGCTGGCTTTGATCAATCAGGTTAAGAAGTAAGTATTTAAGTAGTTCATGCCCATGTTATTGCTGCTATTTGGCATTACTGGAAGAAGGTAAAATTTAAAAGCACTGGTGCCCTAATTGACTGGCCAGGGCATGGAGCAATCCAGGAAATCCCAGGAAAATCCTGCTCAGAAATACTCTGCTGTCTGACATTTATTACTTACTGTCTCACCCTCTCAGTAAGCTACATACTTTTCTTTCACTTACACACCACTCACTTATTTGTATGTGTATCTGTATACATGACGATTTATATTCACTCTTAAAGAATATTTACCACACACCTAAGCAGTATGCTGAATGCTTGGGGGAATGAAGAAATAGTCACAACTCCCAGCCAGGTTCAAGTAAGAAAGACCAAACATGGGCAGCCCCCGTGGCTCAGCAGTTTAGCGCTGCTTTCAGCCCAGGGCATGATCCTGGAGACCGGGGATCCAGTCCCACATGGGCTCCCTGCATGGAGCCTGCTTCTTCCTCTGCTTGTGTCTCTGCCTCTCCCTCTCTCTCTCTCTGTGTCTCTCATGATTAAATAAATAAAATCTTAATTAAAAAAAAAAAAAAGAAAAGAAAAGAAAGACCAAACTTACCCTCCTGACTGAAGCAAGTACAACACCAAAGAAAACACGAAATAATGGAAAAATTACTCTCAAGTGTTTAAATATCAGGCAATGATGTACAACAAATCCTGAGAGACATAAAACAAACAAGATGAAATCTATGACTGCTTTAATTTACTGCCCGACGAAAAATTTTAAGACACAATGGAAAGAGGAAAAACAACAAAAACAACAACAAAGCCCAGAAAGAGCTTCAGTGAAGTAGTGACCAATACATAAAATTAAGAAAACTACCCAATGCTAGGAAAAGAATCACCCAAACAATTAGAGGAAACAATGCCCAGAGCTCATATAGGGTTGAGAATAGTGCATTTTTCCAATAGCCAGAGTGGAAAACCTCAAAACTCACAAGATATGTTTAGAGTAGTAAGAACGATCTTGCTTCAGTATAGAAGTAAAGTTCACCATACGCTAAATGTAGCTTGAGTCCTGCTATCAAAGCTTAAAAGCAAGACCTGAAATGATGGAACTATTTCAAATAATTTGACCATGTCATAGAATAAGCTGAAGAATATGTTTTGGAATACAAAAATATACAACATCTGGCAAGAAAAAATTCACAATCTATAGTGCTGAATAAAAAAATTACCAGACACACAAAGGAGGAGGAAGATACAACTATAATGAGATGGGAAAAAAAAAACAAAAACAACAAACAATTAAAAAAAACCAAACTGACCCAGAAATGACAAATAGTGCAGAATTTGTAGAAAAGGAAATTATTATGTAGGCATTCCATATATCAAAAAGCTAGAGAAAAAAATGCTAGAGAAAAGACTACACACTGCACTTAAGTAAAGGCACCAAATAGATAAAAAATATCTGTGAGTTTTGTGACAACCAGTGAATCAAGGGGCCAAACAGACATGTAATTGTAATCTCTGAAGAAGAGGAATGAGAGGGAGTAAAATAAAATATGCTTAAAAACAATGATCAAAATTTTCCTAATTTGATGAAAATTATAAGCTAACATAGAAGAAGTTTAATGAACCCTAAGCAAAAAAGCATGATGAAAAGTACACAAAAACACATAATAATCAAATTACTTGAAACCAGGGATGAAGAGAAATCTTAAAAGCAACGCAAATAAAGATAACAGCATATTTTTTGTTCAAGATGATATGATCATCTTAATAGAGGAGAAAAAAAATATTTGACAAGATCCAACTCATTCTTTTTTTTTTTAGTTTTTTTTTTAAGATGCAGAGAGAGAAGCAGGCTCCATGCAGGGAGCCCGATGTGGGACTCGATCCTGGGTCTCCAGGATCAGGCTCTGGGCTGAAGGCGGCGCTAAACCGCTGAGCCACTGGGGCTGCCGGATCCAACTCATTCTTAATAAAAACTTTCCACAAACTAGGAATAAAAAGGAAAATCCTGAACCTGATAGTCTGCCATAAAACTTAAACAAGCATCATTTAGAATGGTCAAAGACTGAATGCTTTCCTCCTAAGATCAAACACAAGGATGTCCACCTTGGCACATCTATTCACTGTTGTACTGGAGGTTCTAGCCAGTGCAATAGGGGAAAAAAGAAATAAAAGGGCTACATGTTGGGAAGAAAGAAGAAAAACTATTCACAAATGACATGTTTATTTACATTAAAAAAATCTACGGAATCTACAGAATATGTTGATTTTTAAAAAGTTGCAAGATACAAGGTCAAGATACAAAAATCAATTGTATTTTTACATATGAGCAATAAACAATGGATATTTTAAATAAAAATTCAATTTACAATAGCATAAAAATATTAGTTATATATATCTGCCAAAAGATATGCAAAACGAGTACATTGAAAACCACAATACATTGCTGGGTGAAACTGAAGATGGAAATAAATGGAGAGATACACTATGTTCATGGATTGGAAGACTCAAGATTATTAAGATGCCAATTACTGGAGATCCCTGGATGGTTCAGGGGTTTAGTGCCTGCCTTCGGCCTGGGCCGTGGTCCTGGGGTCATGGGATCGAGTCCCACATTGGGCTCCTTGCAGGGAGCCTGCTTCTCTCTCTGCCTGTGTCTCTGCCTCTCTCTCTCTCTCTCTCTGTGTCTCTCATGAATACATAAAATCTTAAAAAAAAAAGATGCCAATTATCTTCAAAATAATCTATAAATTAAACATAATCCCAATACACAAAAAGCTTTTTGTGGAAACTGACCAGAAGATTTTCAAAAAAATTATTTTATAGGTATGTAGAGAGAGAACAAGCAGGGGGAGGGGCAAAAGGAAAAGGAGAGGGAGAATACTAAGCAGACTCCCTGCTGAATGAGGAGCCTGACTCGGGGCTCAATCCTAGTACCCTGAGATCATGACCTGAGCTGAAATCAAGAGTCGGATGTTCAACAAACTGAGCCACCCAGGCACCCCTGACCAGCAGATTTTAAAATTCATATGGGAATGCAAAGGATCTAGACTAGTCAATCAACTCTGAAAAAGAACAGAGTTGTAGCACTTATATGACCTATGACTTATAAAATTTGAGTAAGTAAGACAATGTGGCATTGGCATCAAGATGGAATAGTCTACTAATATACACGGTCAATTAATTTTCAATAAAGTTGCAAAGACAATTCAGCAGAGACAGGATAATCTTTTCACAAATGGTACTGGAACTACTGGATAAATATATAAGGAACTTTGATGTACCCCTGGCACCATATTCAAAAATTAACTAAAAATGGATCAGAGTCCTAAACATAAAACCTAAAGCTATAACTTCTAGAAGACACAGAAGAAAATCTTTGTGATCATGAAAGAAGCCCAACATTTCTTTGGACTTCATCAAAATTATGTACTTTTACTCTTCAAAAAACTATTAAGAGAATGAAAAGATAAGCTAGAAACTAGAAGAGAGTAGTCACAAATCATGTATTTGAAAAATTCTCTATGTAGACTATATAAAGAACTCTCAAAACTCAAGGACCTGGAAAAAAATCCAAACATTAAAAAATGAACAAAAGATTTGAACACACACTTTCCCAAAGAAGACATAGGGATGGCAAAGTACATGAAAATACACTCAATATTATTAGTCATTAGGGAAAAGCAAGGAAAACTATTTTAACATATCAGTACACACCTATTAAAATGTCTAAAATTAAAGATGTGGAGCTGGAACTTTCATACACTGCTGCTGGCAATGTAAAATGGTACAACTTTGGAAAACAGATTGGCAGGTTTTTAAACATACACCCACCGGATGATCCAGCCGTTCCATCTTAGGTATTCAGCCAAAGAAAAAGGAAACGATGGCCATATAAGGACTTATTAACAGCAGCTTTATTTGTAATAACCAGACGTAACAAAACTGGAAATAACCAAAATGTCAACAAGTGAATGAATAAACAAATTGCAGTACATCCACACAATGGGATACCATTCAGTAATAAAAAAGGATACCAAGAACATAGATAAATAAGAAAAGTTATGGTCCCTGAAAAACACCAAGACTCCTCTCCCCAAAAAAGAGTCTATCCTCTATATTCCCATTTATACAAAATTTGAGGACATGCAAACTAATCTACAGTGATAGGAAGATCATGATTGCCTGGGAATGTAGGAGTTGGGGGGATTATAAGGAGGTATGAAAAAAAAAAAAATAAGGAGGTATGAAGAAATTTTTGTGGATGATGGATATGTTCATTATCTCGATTGTGGTGGTGGTTTCATGAGTGTATAAACATGGCAACACTTATTGTACACTTTAAATATAGTATGTCAATTATATCTCAAAGGTGATTTAAAATCTTTCCAAAGAGACATAGCCTCAAGAGGTGAAAATTTGGCATAAAATGAAATTTGTGCTCTTGTTCCAGGGTAGACTTTCTAAAACTTTAGTTAACTCAATATCCTCTTTTATTTTTTTTTTAATGATTTTATTTACTTATTTGAGAGAGAGAGAGAGAGCATGAGTAGGGGAGGAGGGGCAGAGGGAGAGGGAGAAGCAGACTCGCTGCTGAGCAGGGAGCCCAGCTTGGGGCTCAATACCAGGACTGTGTGTCTCTAATAAATAAATAAAATCTTTAAAAATAAATAAATAAATATTTTTAAAAATTTATTTATTTTAGAGAGGTAGGGGAGTGGCAAAGGGAGAGAGAGTCTAAAGCCAACTCTGTGCTGAGTGTGGAGTCCTCCGTGGGACTTGATTTCATGATCCTGAGATCACAACCCAAGTCGAAACCAAGACTTGGATGCTTAACCAACTGCACCATTCAGGTACCCCATAGTTTTAAACTTTTTTAGGAAAAAAATTATTGCCAAATAGGCACTGGAAGATAGAATGCAAATACAAGGGAGGGATGCAGGGACAAAGGAAGGAGCAAATTTAACAATGAACACACAAAAAACTTCAAAGAATGACCTCAAATGTAGCCTGATTTTTGTTTTAAAGATTTTATTTATTTATTCATGAGAGACACAGAGAGAGAGAGGCAGAGACACAGGCAGAGGGAGAAGCAGGCTCCATGCAGGGAGTCTGACGCGGGACCCGATCCCCGAACTCCAGGATCACGCCCTGGGCCCAAGGCAGACGCTAAACCACTGAGCCACTCAGGGATCCCCTGTAGCCTGATTTTAAGAAATATTTGTTTTGGCCTTTATTCTAAACTTGAATCAAAAGCTGCAGTGCTTGTATAGGTGGCTGTCCTTTCACTTTTCCTCACCTGCCTGTCTTTTCTCTCACCCTTGATTACTCTGATAATTCCACCAGCCACACTAAAGTCACAATTTCAGGGTGCTAGCTGGCTTCACCTCGAGTCAGCAAAGATCTGTGAAGTGTCAAACAACAAATCCCTGAGTGGAATCACTGCAGGGAATGCAGAGGCCACCATTCCTGTTTTTCAGGCCTGCTCCATCCCTGGGGCTCACAGTCCCAGGACCCTCTGCAAGGCTTTGGTGTGCCTACAATGAGCAATCCTAGCAGTAGGACATTCAAAGAAGCAAAGGTTTTTTTTGTTTCTGTTTTTGTTTTTTCAGAAGCCGCCACCATTCCTACCTGAACTAGTACAAGGTGACCACAAAGGCCACAACTATGACATGGAATATTTAAAAGGTCGTGCTTAAAATGAAAAATAAAAAAATCAGAATGTAAAATTGCGTTCACAAAAAAGGATTTCCATCATGAAAAATATTGACAGATGAATAAAAATTAGAAGGACATATGTAAAAATGAAAATAAAGGGGTTGTAAGGGCTCCCACCCCCACTCCTGTTTTCACTATCTTTAGTAATATTACATCGTATTTATAGGGAAAAAAAAAAACCCAAATGGTTTATTGACAGCTGCTAGCTTGAAGGCTTTTTCATTCTATCCAGCTGAAATGAATCTGAGGCTTCTATTCATCTGGGAAAAAAGGAAAAATAACAAATTTATTTTGCTCCTGTGGTGGGTGGTTGTAGCTGTGGTGGATTTGTTTGACTGCCAATTACTGGTAACAGTTATCTGATTGTTATACATTTTATAAATGTGTCTAGCACGGTTCTGTCTGAAAATGTATACTGTTTAGAAAAAAAAAAATGATCCTAACTTTATCTCCCATTCCACAGGATAAAGAAATCTGACCCTGGTTAATTTAGTGATATGGCCCACACCTCACCGGGAGCATGGTGTTGTTATAACAACTCCCAAGAAGGTCTGGTCAGAATACTGTCTCCAGGGAATAAGGCTACTCTGGCAAATTATCGAAGATAGGAAACAAGCTTTGGTTGGGTTCACTCTGAAGGGCAGCAGAACATGTCAGCACAGAATACGACACCTTCATTGAATGACTGCTTTGAGCTGAGGCACTTGAGAAACAGCAAAGGCCAGGAGAGGCTTTCTCTGAACTTCCCGTATCTACCTAAGGACAAATCCTCCAGAAGGAAGTGAATTGACATAAATCCCTCCCTGAAAGGAAATTTCCTCAGCCATGGAAGACCGACTCTTACCACAGGACTGGAGAGTACACATCACACAAAGACAAACTTCAGAACAACTATCATACTTCCCACATATTCTTTTTTTTTGAGAGAGAGAGAGAGAGAAAGGGCAAAGGGGGAGAGAGAATCCTACACAGGCTCCACACTGACATGGGGCTCAATTTCATTACCCCAAGATCATGGCCTGCACCAAAATCAAGAGTTGGATGCCCAACTGACTGAGCCACCTAGGTGCCTTCTCCACTGTGGACCTATTCTTTTAAGGGCCTATTTATCTTTCCTGAAAATAACTTACTCTCCCCTAAAAGGCCTATATCTCTCCTCTCCCTTTCCCTATTAAGGAAGAATTTCAATCTGAATCCTTTTTTTTAAATTTTTTATTCATTTATGATAGTCACATAGAGAGAGAGAGAGAGGCAGAGACACAGGCAGAGGGAGAAGAGGCTCCATTCACCGGGAGCCCGATGTGGGACTCGATCCCAGGTCTCCAGGATCGCGCCCTGGGCCAAAGGCAGGCACTAAACCGCTGGGCCACCCAGGGATCCCTCAATCTGAATCCTAAATCACCCAGGGGAGTTAGGTATTTTTCTCTGGGTATCTTCCATGTATACATGAAGTATACATGTTAATAAACTTGTATATTTTTGTCTTGTTAATCTGTCTTGCGTTACATGAGGTTCAGCTAAGAACTCAGAAGGGTCGGGGGAAATTTTTTTCTTCTTTTTCTACAATTCCAGCTCAGGAAAGCAAATTACAGGCTGAACAATAATGCTGATAAGTCCCAACCAGTCGTGGTGAAGGGGAGGGCAGCTTCTGGGGAGAATCAGTAATCCTAGCATCAAAGTGGGACAGGAGGGCACATGCAATCAGTGCTAAGGGGAGTATTAATTGGACCCACACTTTTGGAGGATGATTTGTTAAATCCATAAAAAGCCTCAAGATGCACCCAAGGTCTTCAAGGAATCATTTTCTGCAGAGATAATGTATGAGTGCATAAAGCTCTGGGTATAAACTAGGATGCTGCTCCAATAAGCTCTTCCATGATGGCAACACACTGGAAATGACCAAAATTTCCAGGACTAGTTGGGATACCTATGTAATGGCTGGAGAATGGATCACCAGGCAGTGGTTAAACCAAGATGGAGCAAGCTGAAAGCAATGTTTGTGACATTTTTTTTTTAAAACACTCACTATTCACAAACACATCCTATTTGTGTGAATGATGGCATAAGCATAGAAGAATATGCTCGATATTTTTAATAAAAGTACCAGAGAGGGGATTACAGTGCTGCTGGAGGAAATTTTAACTTCTGAATTTACATAATTCCAACATATGTGGAATTCAGAGTGCTTTTTAGTTTAATAAATCAAAAAAGACAAGATCAAATAAATTTAAAATAAATGGGACAGGATACTGACTTAGAGAACAAATGGTACGAACAATGAATGGGATGTGATCAAACTTAGAAAACAAATTTGGCAATACAGGTGTTGGCGGCAAGGAATTTCTATCAAAAAGAATATATATATTCTATATATAATATTTTCCTGGAAGAAAAAAAAAAGTACATGTTAAATGACTTTCTCTTTGCTCCCTGTCCCCATTAACTACCCAGAATCCAAGTTTCTGGATAAATGCAGCCTGGGCAGCAGACTGGAATATTAAAGAAGGATGAAAAAAGAAGGGACCTTTGGGGGAAGGGCAGTTTCAACATTAAGTTATACCTTTAAGAGCTAAAGAGAGCTATGAGGAAAAAAAAAGTTCTCGGCTCCTTTTCAGATTAAAATAGGCATGGTTATGCTAATTTTGAATGTTGCCAGCAGGCTAGAACAGTCTGAGTTCCCAGCTGCCCTGCAGTCTTAGGCGCTGCCTGTCTGCAGAGTCCAGCAGCGTCCGCCTACAGGGCCGGCTGACACCATCCTGGAGCAGAGCTGCCTGGACCAGCCTGCAGCCATCACCGCCTCTAGGGTGGGACGAGGACAAGACTGGGTGTCTCTATGAACTGCTTCAGATCTTAAACCACAGCCACCCACATCACCATCTGTTTAGTGCCATGTGGACCCTAAAAGAAAAATCCGGTTTGGTCCTAAAAATACTATTTGCCTCATAAGGCACCATCTCCTAGGGCTCTGCCTCACAGGCCTCTGTTTTACATAACATTAATTAGAGATGCTAATTCTGTGTCAGAATGGTACAGTGGCCACACCCTGGAATGTGAAATTGTAAACTGTAAAATTCTGCCAAAATGTGTCATTTTATCCAAGTGCTGCAGACTGTTTTAAATTGCTTATGTTCTGAGGCTCCCTGACCGTGAGTACTGAGTTGGAGTCGTAATCTTGCTCTTCCTTTGACTCATCATGTGTAAGATTCTTTTTCTCCTTTAATAATTAGACCATTTAATAAAATGAATGGATGTACTCACATGTGACTTAAAAGGAAATAAGATCCCTGAAATTGTTAATACGTACTTGGGGTAGAAGTTGAGAACTATCTCCTTTATCAATGTAATACTGCTCAGCTCCAAGAGCACCTTCCACTGTCTACATGTGATACTGGAATATTTCTCCCTTGCCAGCTGACATGATGTTTTGTCACTAGATGGTCCTGGAGGAAGTAGAGGAGGAAGGATCCTAGCTCTACCCAGTGAAACATTACTCCCAGCAGGGCACCTGCCATGCCATCCAATGGTGTCCACCTTCCAGTTTTCCAATCCTAGCTAGAAGTTTCTGACTGCCCCACCCACCATATCCAAGAGGGGATTTCCTGTTTGTGATGCCCTGTGCATTAGCCTAGGCTCACTGGCATCCCAGAGGGAGGTTCCCAACTAGCAAGCCCTGGTCAGTAATTCCATGCAACTAGCTTGTTCTATAGCTGTGGACCAGCTCTGGCCTGGGACAACCCAGTGAGCTCTTCTTCCATCCAGTGGGCTGCAGCCACACTTTTTTCAATGAAGTCAACCCTAAATTTGGTGAAGGAAACCCTTTCTACCTTTATTCCTTCCTTGAGTTCTCTACTTCAGCTTTCGGATATTCTTTAGAATTCTTTTCTCGGGATCCCTGGGTGGCTCAGCGGTTTAGCGCCTGCCTTTGGCCCAGGGCGCGATCCTAGAGTCCCGGGATTGAGTCCCACATCGGGCTCCCTGCATGGAGCCTGCTTCTCCCTCTGCCTGTCTCTCTCTCTCTCTCTCTCTGTCTGTCATGAATAAATAAATAAAATCTTAAAAAAAAAGGGTAATCAGAAAATTAAAAGTTTAAAAAAAAAAGAATTCTTTTCTATACCCTCTTAAAAAAGAAAGAAAAAGAAGAAAACAGCAAATCTCTTGTAACTAGTTAATAATGCTTTATATTAAGCCATCCCTGTTCAAATTACAGTGTGGTTACTGACTCCAGATTGGAACCTGACTAATAACCATCCATTGAAGGAAGTAGCAACTTTGAGCCTCAAATAGGCTCTTAATGTTGTTCATTAAATTCATTATTCACTTCTTTCAGTCTGGCACATTGCTCACCAAGTTATTTCAGACCTTCTCTTGTGTCCTTTACTGATTCAACTTACCAACAACTTACTAAAAGTCTAACATCAATTGATACAGTCTTTTTTTGTTTTTAAGATTTTATTTATTTATTCATGAGAGAGAGAGAGAGAGAGGCAGAGACACAGGCAGAGGATGAAGCAGGCTCCATGCAGGCAGCCTGATGTGGGACTCAATCTGGTGACTCCAGGATCACACCCTGGGCCAAAGGCAGGTGCTAAACTGCTGAGCCACCCAGGGATCCCCCAATTGATACAGTCTTTAAGGAAAAGTGGGAGCTTCCTTTAAAGTCCATTTTTTAAAAAAATTCCCTTTATTGTCCTACTATTGATCTTGCTTATATTCATCTTAAAAGAAGTAGAAACTGCTCTTCATCAATACTACCATCCTCTCAATTTCACACATAACACACTTGTTCTTTATTCTAAATTTTATAAGTCAGAACCTCCCTTATGGTTACGGCCTTTTCTTTCTCTCAACAGATTAAATATGGAATTCAATTTGGGAGATTTCACAATAATATTGAGTCTTCTAGTTGATGAACATAGTATATATATATATATATATATATATATATATATATTCATTTATATAGACCTTTAAAATTTCATTCAGTAATATTTTATAATTTGCAAACTACAAATGTTGAATGTATTTTATTGGATATATATATCACTAGCTATTTCATTATTTTGATGCTGTTTTAGAACTTCAAGCTGTTTGCTGCTGTATATAAAAATGCAATTGATTTTTATATATTGGTTTTTCTAGTACTTTATTTTTTATAGCTCCCTTAGGATTGTCTACATAGTTGTTTAAGAAGAGAAGACAGAGGGAGGAGGATAGAATCTTTTTTTTTTTAATTTTCTTTTTTTTTTTAAGATTTTATTTATTTATTCATAGAGACACACACACACAGAAAGAGAGAGAGAGAGAGAGGGGCAGAGGCACAGGCAGAGGGAGAAGCAGGCTCCATGCAGGGAGCCTGACATGGGACTCGATCCAGGGTCCCCAGGATCAAACTCCGGGCTGCAGGTGGCGCTAACCTGCTGCACCACCAGGGCTGCCTGGATAGAGAGAATCTTAAGCAGGCTCCATGCCCAGCACAGAGCCTGATGCAGGGCTTGATTTCAAGACCCTGAGAGCATAACCTGAGCCAAAATCAAGAGTCAGATATTTAACCCACTGAGCCACACAGGTGCCCCAGGACTTTCTACATAGTTGATTGTGTGTTGTGAATCTTTAGGTCCTTTTTTTTCCTTTTTTTTTTTTGGTCTTATTCAGCCTTCAAATGTTGAATAGCGAGTGCAGGGAGTATACTCCTACTTGCCTTGTTCTAAAACACAGAATCAGAGCATTCAGAATTTCATTATTAAATATAATGTTTTTTATAGATAACTCTAATCAGTTTAAAGAGGTTCTCTTGTATTTCTAGCCTTCTGAGAGTTCTACTTATAAATGGGTGTTGAATTTCAATTAATTATTTTTCTGTGTCTAGTGAGATTATCATACGGATGACTTTATGGACCCACCAGCTTGAATGGAGAAAAAAAGCCACATATTTTTCTCTGTGACATGCTATTTTTGCCTCTTGAAGTAGCCTAATCAATTTGCTAACTATTAATTTTTGCTGCCATTTGAAAGTCAGGGGAGTGTTGTTGGGGTGGAGGCCAGATGGAGACTGTTGCAGGGACCAGGTGAGACATAATGACTTGAACTAGCGAGGTAGAGAATCAAAAATCAAGTCAAGATCTAAGAATAGAAGTAATGGAAGAATGAGCTGATATATTTCATGCACTGGATAAGGAAAAGAGAGAAATTAAGAATGACTCCTAAACTGCTTGAGCCACTCGGTGAGGGATACTGCCATTTACTGACATAGTAAAACTTGAGAAGGAAAAAAATTCAATGATTTTGCTTGTAACATATCAAAATCTGATATTCTTATTAGACCTCCAAGCACATGAATTAGTCAGGAGACTGGATACACGAGGCTGGAACTCAGCACTTACCACGTGGTATCACAACAATGTGCTTCCTGTCTTTCTCCTGGGTCAGATGACATTCTTGAAGATAGGGACAATATTTTATTTATTGCAATATTTATTTGTGCATCCTGGGTTCTAACACAGTTTCTGTCATAAAGTAGATATTCAATAAATGTTGGCTGAATTAGTCCATGAATCCTTAGCTTTACTAAAAAGCAATTCATACTATGAGCTATGAAAATAATTGCTATGGTATTAAAATACTTACCTATACTGGGCAGTGATCAAAATAATTAACCAAATAACTAAAGGAGATCAGAAGACAAAGATAAATATTTTAATGAAGGCAATATATTTAAAATAGAATATAAAGCATAAAGGGACGCCTAGGACATTAGTGTTAAAATGCATGAGATATAAAACTGCAACCAAATAACTACTATAGAGAAAACTGAAAATTTTGGAGATATCATAAAGATCATCTAGTCCAGTGGTTCTCAAACTATGTTCCTTGGAGTCCTACAATTTCCTGCAGGCACACCAAGCTTATTGAGAGGGGAGAGGTGAAAAATAGAGGCCAAGCAGGTGTAATTTGGGGTTTCAGGATTTTAGGTGAGAATTCATTAAAAAATTGTATTACTAGGGATCCCTGGGTGGCGCAGCGGTTTGGCACCTGCCTTTGGCCCAGGGCGCGATCCTGGAGACCCGGGATCGAATCCCACGTCGGGCTCCCGGTGCATGGAGCCTGCTTCTCCCTCTGCCTGTGTCTCTGCCTCTCTCTCTCTCTCTCTCTGTGACTATCATAAATAAAAAAAAATTAAAAAAAAAATTGTATTACTAAAAAATTCTTTTTGAAACTTATGGATACTCTAACATCATTCTGTAGGTGAAGAAACTGAATCCTGCTTAAGCATATCCAATTATAAATAGAAACAGGATGAGAAGTCGGGTCTTCCAGTAACTAGTCCAAAAATCATATTTCATTCCAGAATATATCTAAAAAATCCCTGACATACTTTTATATTTCTTATCCATGACCTCTTAGAGTCATAAGTTCCATAAATTTATTACAGATTGTTAAGTGATATATTGGGCTTAAACACAGTGTAGTGGAAAGAGAAAGAGTTTTGAAGACAACAATTGGGTTTAAGCTCTCTGGCTACAGTTACAATAAAGATTTATGCGTGAGTTGTTTTAATGGATGCGGGACAGAGCATTCAGGTCAACTGACTTCCTCAGACATGCTAGAAGGCAAACACAAATTCCTGTGAAGTATCTTAATTTCCTCCCCAGGCTTCTTCAATGGAATTAATTACATACTACTTAGAAGTAAAGGACAGAGTGATAGGATAAAAAGAATGTACCTTTTTAAAAAATATTTACATTTGAAAAAAAGTATTGCCTTTCCCAAGAAAGGAAAAAAGAAAAAGCAGAACTACCCCTGAAGGTACCTTGATGTTATGTTTTCATTATCACTGCATTATTTCTCCAGCAGGTTATGCTGCAACACACTGTGGATAAAAATCTCTTCATTTGCTTTCTTCTTTCTTTTCTGAGTGAACTTTTTATCTTATCATCTGAAACGACAGGCTGGTATTATCAAAGCTGTGTATCCTGAGAGTCAGTAGCAGGACTGAATTTCCTTTTTTCATTATTTTTGGTAGAACATACAGACCTTAGGGGTAAGCTATCAGCACCAATATGTCTTCAAATTCTTACTGGTTCCCTTAAGGGGAAAAGAGGGTAATTAATCTGTCATCCTAGACAGTGTACTACCATTCCCTCACAATATTTTAAAATCTATTTCATCGGGATAAAATTTTATCATAAATAGATGAACTAAGACAGAAGAAACGGAAGCATTTCTAGCCAAAAGCTGCTGAAGAGTATGAAAGCAAATATTGAGTTTTCAGAAATTCTAAGACTAAAACCAAACCTGGTAACAAAAAACATCTTTTTTTGTCTGCCAGTTTTACTTCCCATTTCAATATTTAATCACATATTTCCAAAAACTGATCTGCCACATGACCACCTTGCTCCCATGAACTTTACTGCAGTGGAGACCATACAATGAATAAAACGATTTAGAAATGTATTGATTTCGAAAATGTGTAATCATGTTCGTTAATATGTTGAGCTCTCTGTAGAGTTTCCTGAAGCACACCCGAAGCACTGTGAATCATTCCTTTTACAAGATGCTCTTCTGAAGTTATCAATGTGAAGACCTCACTTAGAATTTCTCCTTTTTAAAAGAGTTTGGGAAAAAGCCTCAAAACGAATTCTCACCTTTGTCTTTTTCTATTCTCTAAAATGACCTAAATATTGTCAGAGGCAGCACTACAGCATGACAATTTATCAAAGAGCAGCCTGGGGTAGGTGGGCGGAAAAGTCAGAGCACTCTTCTGCGTCATTGCAATAGCACCTTAATGAATGACTTCTACCCATGGAATCTCAGCATCTTTTTCTGTACCTGCAGGAGTGGCCAAGTCCTTCTAATATTTTCTTGGATCCTATCCCACTGCTATAAACATAAGGCTTGGCTTGTCAGGCCCCGCTGACATCAGTGGAAACAATCTGGGATAAATGTGCACATCAGCAAGAAGTAAAGCACAGCTGTTTCTTCGCAAATCACATGAGAAGAGACTGTAAAATATTGAGCAGTGAAATGGAAGTAGCCTATCGAAGACGTGTCTGTAGATCTTTTTACTTTAATAGAGGGTTTTGAACACTAAATTCCAGTTATAGGCTTGATTCCTGGCATTTGTCAAAAGCAGTTCTTGGGTCAAGCCCATCAGTAGATGGTAAGTCAAAAGGCAGGAGGAAATAAGTGTTCTGTTGTGTGTCATTCAGCTCTCTAACTTTCCGAGCAAAGAATTAGTAAGCAGTTGGCTTAGTAAAAACAACAACAACAAAAAACAATAAAAACCCAGTTTGCTTCTTGTTGCATTTTCATGAATAAAATCATGATTTTGGAAACTAGAAGACAAAGAAATAAAAATAGCAGCGGAGAAAATAAAACCACTTCATCATACATTTTAGGCATTATTTTTCTCAAATTGGTGTTAAAGCAATGCTAAAATGGTGCCTGAGATGGAATGGTTTCCCAGTAAATGATAATTCAATATTTGTAAGTCCGAAAATATTTATGTTTTAACAAATAAGCCACACTCTGTCTTAAAACTCAATGGTAAAAGATTTGTTGTTTTCTACTAAAATCACTGAGCTTCGTGTGATGTATAATACTAGGTGTACACTAGTAGCACCTCTTATCTTTTTTTGAAGCCACGTTGATACAGGTCTGCTCAAATAAATGAATGCTCCCATTTTAACCAGTTCTTACTAACTTAAATACACAGGAAGAAAAATCATCAGTAATGTTCCCCAACCCTCCCACAGTACTGATTATAGGTAGGTTTCTGATGCCTCAAATTGACCTTGTTACTACACCATTTGCTCCTTTGTTTCAGTCGCTGGAATTTACTTCTCTTTGCACCTCCCTGCCCCATCCAGCAGAGCTACTGTTACACTGCCAAGCAATAATATTGTTATTTCCCGAGTGTCTATCCCCTTCCACATTGTGTCTCACTGAGAGAAAGAAAACTCCTGAAGGGAGAATCTTACAACTGACTCCGAGGGCAAGAATGGATTTTGCAAACAGTATTCTGTTTTCATGCATCTATAGTATTTTTTTTTCCTAAGACTTTATTTTACAGAGGTTTCAGGTTCACAGCAAAACAGCAGAAGACAAAGAGATTTCCTCTATAATAGCATCAATTTTGTTGTTTGCAAAAATTGAGCTTAATATGTGGCAAGATGAACAAATACTACTACATTTGTCTAAAACTTTTTTGCTAGAGGGCTATAATTTCACCAAAGTTAGTTGACACTTTGCCCATGTCACATCTACTTTGACATTATGGTGTATCAAGAGACCAAGATTATGAGACAAGCCACGCTATACAGTGATTATTTATGTCTAAAAGCAATATTTCAGTATAAAGAAGAAAATTAATAAGGAATGGCAATCAAATTTAGTTCCTTTATGATTTTAGCTTTCTAATTTCCTCAGAATGACACACCCAGTACTAAGTACTGAAAAGAAAATTTTGCCAAAATTCTTCAAAACAGAAATTCACCAAACCCCACTGTCCGGTATGTATCATGGGCACTCACAACAGCTGAATGAATTGAATCACATCCCAAGTGTCAAAAATTAGATCAAAATGTGCACACATCACTATTCCATGTGACTGATAAACAATATTTCATCTTATTGGGAATAAAATGGAATCTGAGACATGAACTCAATATTATTTTCTAAGAAAGGCTTATTAATACCTTTCAGCTATTTACTTTTCACTTGCAAACATCAAACATTTTTAATACTGAATTTTACTTAGAGCAAATGGACAGTAATTTGTTCTACTGAGCTTCAGTAAAATGATCTCTGCATCTGAAAGTTACATGTCGTCTGCCACTGATGATTTACAAATTATTGGAACAATGAACTGCAAAAGGAGAACCTAAAGGAAAATATGCACTCACATCTATTTCTAAGCAAATAAACAAAAGAAGAGAAATTGTCTTTAAATTTTAAAGTCATTCTTCATGTAATCCCCAGAGTTCTCCTAAAAGATGCATTTTAAAAAGGAAACAGTGAAGTTTAAGAAATGTGATAATTTATGAGATAATTCTATCATCACGAGTCAATATCTCTGCAGTGTCAGAGTGTATACTAATGCTTGATTTGCACAAAGCACTCCTGTGTTCCCCACCCACACCCCTAAATCCTAAACTATATTAGGCGGAGAAGAGTAAAAACAACTTGCACTGCAAGGTCAACACTCAAGGGAGACATCAGAGTTTGGGTGAAGAGACTAAGAGGTTCCAGGAGAAGGAAAGAGAACGTGTAATTGGGAAACCAGAGAAAAATTCACTGAGGGAGAGGGGATATTTCTAGTACTTAGAAAGAAGGGTTGTATGTAGACATTAGACATGCGAGAAGAACTTCTGGCAGGTGTAAAGTCACAGAAGTTTGTAGCATGGGCTGTGTCCCTAAACCAATTCTTTCATCTTTACCAGAGATCGACTAGCATGAAAGGCAAAGTATGACCAGACTGACATTTCCTCTTGTCCAGGAGAAGAATGTATTCCCAGAGACTCAAGTTTGCTGACAATTTTAATATCTAGAGTTATTCCAAATGAGAATACTAAGTTTATATCAGGTACTATAATAAGAAAAGATTCTTCGAATGTTGTATTTAAAATAGATAGTTCTCAACACTTTTCCAGTACAACTAAACTCACAGACAAAGAGATTTTAGGAAGAATATAAAAATGTCACAGCCTACACATTACATGGAAAGCATATGACTGTCATTGTCAAAAGAGATGAGTGAGATAGAAGACAAATTCAGTTTCAAGGTCAGATAATCTGTTAACTTGACTTAGTATAAAATTGTTCTCTAGGGGATGTGCTCCAATGACTTGGGTAGATTATTTTACATGACAAATTTTAATCAAACAGCCAGTGCTTTCTATCAAGATATATAATAATGTGACATGAGATCAATTTAGGATAGAATGTTTTGAGAAGGCTTTAGAAAAAAAAAAATTCCCTTACAGGGGGTTGGGCAGGAGATGATACAAGGTCAGATTTGAAATGAGCTCATGTCTCGCAAAAAGATTAGCAGCCTGGACAGATTTATCTTTGTGAATGAAGTCTTTTAAGGTATCTACTCTTCTAAGAAAAGTTAGGTCACAAAACAAGGGAGAAAAACAGCATATTAATCAAATGATCAGGTCAGACAAAAGTTACAGTACTGGATATGATAATTACAAGTCTTTGCTTGGGTACACATTCTAATTCTAGTCACCTAATATTATTAATATAAAGTGATGTAAAAGAAACTCCCAAATACACCTGTTGTAAGGGCAGGCCTCTGGAGCGTCATATCAAAAGTATCCCTGGAAGAAACACAGGACTTAGTCTGATGGAGTAGTGATTTCTATATCTGGATAGGGTGTGCCTACACTAGTGAGGTTTTTAGGTTGTCATATCAGGCCAGAAATTTCAAACATCCATAACATTTCAAGTAGGACATGTGCCTTTTAGAGTGGATGCTCTTAACCAAGAGGACTCATCACCCCAGGACGTCTTGTTTGTTAGAATGCATAGAGGTCCATCTTCAGAGACTGATTCTGAAGGCCCTAAGAGAGGTCCAAGGATGAGCATTCAGAAAATTATTCCCAAGCCACTCTCATACACAATCCTTGTTATGAATCAGAGCAAAATCAACCATGCAACAAACATAAAACAAAAAAGTATTTTGGAGGAAAAGTCAGCACATTTAGAATTTCAGCTCAGTTCTGGTACTTATGAAACATGTCTTCTTAGATAGGTTCATGTAACCTCTGAAGACTATTCCCTCAGCTGTAAAACTAAAATAACAGTATCTCACCTTCCTTGGTCATGGGATCAAAGGAGGTGCGGTACTTATCTATGGCTACAGAACATGTCACTCCAAAACTCAGGGGCTTTAAGTAACAAACATTTATTACCTCACAATTTCTGTTGGTCAGGAATTAAGTCCACCTTAGTTAGGTGCCTCGGCCTCAGGCTCTCTTACAAGGTAGTAAGTAAAGTGTTCACCATAGCTGTATTGTCACATGGAAGCTGAACTGAGGGAGGATCCACTTCCAAGCTCACTCACAGAACTGTTGCCAACACTTCGGTCTTCACTGGCTGTCAGCTGGAAAAATCAGTTTCTTGACTAGTGGCTACTTCTACAGAACAATTTACAACATGGCAGCTGGATCCCCTCTGAGTCAGCCAGTGAGGCAGTAAGAGAGGGTGAGCAAGAGGAATTAGTAATCTTTTCATAAGTTAGCCCCAGGAGTAGCGCCGCATCAAATATCCCATCACTTCTACTGTAGTCCATTAGAAGCAAGTCTCTGGGCCCAACTAACACTCAAGAGGAGGGTCTCCAAGAGAGGAGACCACTGGAAGCTATCTTAGATGCTGCCAACCACAAGAGATAACAAAGGTAATGTTCTGAAGAATAAGAGACTTATATGTCGAAGCACATTGCAAATGAAAAAAAAAACTAATTATGGCAGAATTTTGAGTTATGAAAATCTACTTTATGGAAAACATTCTGAGGATTTGCTAAGAAGTGTTACCTCCTCCTCTCTTATCTCAGATGTGTCACACTATGGCATTTTTTTTCACCATCTTTTTCAGTCTGACACATCTGTGAACTTGTTAGTCAAGAAAGGATGAAAAGGAGGGTGAGCAAACGAGGGACCTCATGACCTACCAAGTAACACTCTGTGACAATTCGCAGTTTCATATTTATCATAGGAAGTAGTACTGTAATGGCTATAAGGAACATGGGGAAAACAAACAAACAAACAAACAAAAATCTAGGGCTCGATTAAATTGTTTCCCAGACTGTTTTTCCTAGCTCAACTTGGTGATAAACCTAATGAAAATTTATGTGACCACTGTGGCAGTTTTAAACCATGGCCCCAATATTCTTAACACTCTTCTCATCTAGAACTGGGGTTAACATCCCCTCCCTTTGACTGTGGATGAAGAAATGTGACTGCTTTAATGGATAGAGAGCCACTAAATGACTTCTGAGGTTAAGTTAAAGAGAAACCATGCAGTTTTGTTCTGGTTCTCTTAGGACACTCACCCTTGGAACCCAACATACACCACGAGGAAGCTCAAACTAACCCACATGGAGAGAACCTATGCAGGACCTTAAGACTCTATGAAGAGATAGATCTTTGCCCAGTTCCCAGCTGCACCAGATTCTGACTATTCCTGCTCCAGCCACCATCTCTCTACAACCATGTGAGAGACACCAAGTCCACCAAATCCAGAACTGCCCTTACTCAATTCCTGATCCTGGAACTATGACAAAAATATTTTTTAAAATGACTGTTGATCTAATCCAGAGAATTTTTTTGTTTGTGTTTGTGGGTTTTTTTTTTGGGGGGGGGTAAGGGCAGAAGGAGAGAGAGAGAATCTTTAGAGAATCCACTAGGTGTAGGGCCTGATGTGGGGCTTGATCTCAGGACCCTGAGATCATGACCTGAGATGAAATCAAGAGTAGGACACCTTACTGACTGAGGTACCTAGGTGCCTCTAACTTAGAGTTCTGAGGGGTCACATGACAAGAGTTAACTGCAGTAGCCAGTGAGTAATCACATATACTGACAATAAAGTCATGAATAACAAGATGGTAATATAAAACAGGGATATATTAGTTTAAAACATTTCCCAGAATTTAAGACTGTTAGACCACAGACAAGAACAATTACCTCCAGAAAAGTCTTTGGTAAAGACTGCTACAATTGGGAAATATCCACAGGTGGGTGGATATGCCTAAAAGCAATCCTGCATTCCTGTTACAAATCATAGCAACTAGAAATATAGCACTTTAATTTTATAATGTCTCAAATTGACAATCGATTAACAAATGTTGTCAGCAACTACCTTCTTCTCTTTTCATGATAGTTACAAACCATTTGGCATTACACCAGCACTGCAAATACCATCCATTCCCCTCCACGTCTGCCCTCCCGTATGCACGTCACTTTTAGCCCCATCCCCTCCCTTCATTTCTGAATCATGTAAGATCATGATACCTTTCCATTCCTTTTTACTTCTCTACAATATTTAGCCAAATCTTTTTCCCTTTCATCCCCTTTCTTCTTTCTTATCTTTCAGCAAAGCTTTTCAACCACATTGCCAAGACACCTCTCTGTCACCCATCTGTTCTTGCCTATTCCAATATTTTGATCCATCAAATGAGCTGTTTTTAATCTTTGGTGTTCCTTATCTTACAAACACCCTCATCTTCATTATTTAAAAAATATTTATGACATATAATAAAATTTATAAATTTTGCCTTTTAAAATACCCCTAAGAGGATATCTAATCACCTTCTCTCAGCCATTTGCAGAGAAGTTGTCTATACTCAATGTTTTTAATTTTTCACTTACTCTTTAAGCCCAGTGTAATCTGACTTTAAAAACACTTGGAACTATTCCCTTAGAAGTTACCAACCAGGGGCCTCTTTTCAGCACCATCTTCTACTGACCTCACTAGAATTTGATGCAGTTGATAATCTCTCTTTCTTGAAATTCCTCTACTTTTGACTTTCCAAAAAAAAAAGTGCTTTCTGGCTCTCTGTATCCTCTAGATATTCTTTCTTTTCTCTCCTTTAAACCATCTTCTACTCTCCAAAATGGAAACATTTCCCACTTTCTTCAATCTATACCAATATTTCTGGAGAACTAAATCAGGAAGCTCAAATCCCTAGCTCCAACATAATCCAAACTTGAAACATGCACAGAGGTGTACTTCCAACTCACTTTTTTAAATTGCTCTATCTGATGTCTGAATAGTAACAGATAAAGGAAGTTAATGCTTTACACAAAGTAAGGACTTCTCACAGAAGGAAATGCTTTTATATGAAGGAGGTCAAATAACAAGAGTATTAAAAATCACGTTGATGCACTAGAAAGAATGATCCTTAATTTACCAAATTCAGGCATAAGAACTCTCTGATTTGGATACTATTATCATTACGGACACAAAGGTTGCTATTTCCTCCATCTAAATGATGCCCGGTATTTGCACGTCTTGGGTTCTTCACTACCTTTACAAATATCACCTTCTGAGAGAAACCTCCCAGACCACCATATGTATCTCTCATGCAACATTTATGAGACACATTATACATTTATTTGCTTATTATCTATATTCCTTCATAGGAATACAGGATCCAAGAGAACAGGGACTTTGTTTTTTTGCTCTTCTATCTCTCCAGAAGTAAGAAGAACATTTAGCTCATAGTAACCACAACAAACATTTGTTGAAGAAATTAATAATTTAATGGAAAAGCGAATGATTTAATGAAAATACTCTCATTTTCCATTTATAGAAAGTTTGCAACACTATAATGTAAATGTAAGAATACTCAAAGTAAAAAATACTTTTTTTCACCAAGTGAGCTAATTCAAATTTCTACATAATGACCAGCTGATATTCAAATAGAAGTTACTTTGCTAAAATTAATGAGATTAGCTATTCTATAATGGGCTATCATCCTGTCCTTGTTTTTTCTTATGACAAATGAGCCTATTGCAATTTGCTACCAAAATTTCTATTAGCTTATTGATTAGCACAGAACTTTTTTTTTTTTAAGATTTATTTATTCATTCATGAGAGACACACACAGAGAGAGAGGCAGAGACACAGGCAGAGGGAGAAGTAGGCTCCTCGCAGGGAGCCCGATGTGGGACTCGATCCTGGGACTCCAGATTATGCTCTGAGCCGAAGGCAGACACTCAACTGCTGAGCCACCCCAGTGTCCCTAGAACTTTCTTTTTAGAATGTTTATCTAATGTCTCCCTATATCAATCACTCAAATGTTATTTCTTCCACATCTTCACTTTCATTGGATCTCTATCATTTTTCTTCCATGTGGTCTTTTTTTTTAGAACCTTGACCTGGGAGGATCTTAGGATATCATTCATCCAGGGGTTCTCAACCTCTCTTTCAGCAGTGAGATGCGTTTCATACACAAAATCTTAATAAAGGCAGAGCCAGGAATGGAGTGGCTGAAAAAGTGTGCCTCCCTTGAGCCTACCCCCCCACCTTCTCCCTGAGACACTGAGGAGAATTTTAAGCCTTCTTTGAAAACCATGAACAGTCCAAACTTTTCTAATTAAACCCAGATGTATATCCTGTGTCAACTCTTCAATTTCTTTAACAGGAAACCCTTCTCCTCTGGTCTAAAAACATTTAATGAGCAAATAGAGTGTGCCACATGCTGTACAGGCAGAGCAAGAAACATATTGAGGGAACACAAAAAGGACTGCTAACCCCACCCACTAGCTAAATAGACCTGAACTGGTCTGTAATTTCCCTGGAGGGAATGATTTTTTTGTCTCCCTCCTTGCTTATCCTTCACTTCTCTGCTGCTCACCCTTACACTGACTTTTGTGTCACTGCACTGATTCTCTCCTCGTCTAGCTTCCCTACCTCCTCCCCAGCCTCCACAAACTACGAGCATCTGTAAGGTTAAGGCAGCACTCCACTGCATTTCCCCCTCCAACTTTTCATTATTCAAAAACTAGTATGGTTTGGGACCCAACTTTGTCTGCTTTGAGTGAACAATCCCTGAGCTTCAATCTCTCTCCTGATTCTTTTCTATATGATTTGTGGGCATCCCCAACTGGAGGTCCTCTGCTGCCATAAGAAAGTCCAGTAACTTGAGCTGTCTTTTTCTTCCTCTCCGGGGGCATTCCTTTTCAATGTTCCCATTATTTTCAATGATCTCACTAATCACTTTGTTTCCCAAGGTTGAAACTCTGAAATGATTTTTTTATTCCTTTCTCTTTTGTATCATTTATATCCAAGATGGATCACAACAATTTTGCAACATCTTTTTGATGAGACCTTCTGGAAGCTATTCAAATGTAGCCCAGTTGACAGTACTTTTGAGGTGAGCAGGGACTGTGTCCTACCACTGCCTGTAGGCACAGTGCCTGACACAGAATAAGTGCCTATTAATTCTTGCTGAAAGAATAACTGAATGGGATAAAAATATGTGATGCTTAATGTAGCATAAAAACCGCAAGCAAATTATCTAGTAATACGGCAATGTGTTAGTACATTTGGGCACATTTAGAAGATATTACAGTATAATTAAAATAATATTTTTGAGTATATATTAATGGCTTGGAAATTGCTCCCAATTTAATGTGAAAATAAAGAGAAGTGGATACAAAACCTATAAATTTATTATTAACTCAATTGTGAAAACCTAGAAAAGGAAATACAAAAAAGCTGGGGTGCTAGGTGGTACACTCAGTTAAGCATCTGCTTTTGGCTCAGGTCATGATCCTGGAGTCCTGGGATCTAGCCCCAGCTCCCTACTCAGTGGGGAATCTGCTTCCCCTCTCCCTTTGCCCCTCCCCCTGCTTGTGCTCTCTCTCTCTCTCTCTCTCTCTCTCTCTCGCTCTCAAATAAATAAAATCCTTAAAAAAAAAGATAATACAAAAAAGCTTAATACTGGTTATCTCTGAATGATGATTTTTATTTATTTTCATACTGTTTTTAAATTTTTCTGGGGATCCCTGGGTGGCGCAGCGGTTTGGCGCCTGCCTTTGGCCCAGGGCGCAATCCTGGAGACCCGGGATCGAGTCCCACGTCGGGCTCCCGGTGCATGGAGCCTGCTTCTCCCTCTGCCTGTGTCTCTGCCTCTCTCTCTCTCTCTCTGTGACTATCATAAATAAAATAAATAAATAAATAAATAAATAAATAATAAAAAAATAAAAAAATAAATTTTTCTAACTGCTTTATTTTTTTATAAACTTAACACTCTGAAAAAGATTTGCCACCATGTAAATAACTCTGCCTATTGATAAGGCTTGAAAGAAACATGTACAAATTAAAAGAGGCATTTGTTTCCATGGTTGGAGGAATTATAATTTATCTCCCTGATTGTTTTTCTCACATTGGCTTTAAAAATTATTGAATGGGACACCTAGGTGGCTCAGTCGGTTAAGTGTCTGACTTGATTTTGGTTTAGATCATGATCTCAGGGTTGTGAGATGGAGCCCCACTCAGGCTCCCAGCTGAGTGTAGAGCCTTCTTGGGATTCTCTCTCCTTCTCCCTCTGCCCCTCACCCCCGCCCTCCTAATCAGCACTGCACTTCTGTGCGTTTATGTGTGTGTACTCTCTCTCTTAAAAAAGTAAACTATTAAAAATTACTATTTAATATTTCCAATATCCTTCAACCCAACAGGTATTGCTTAGTTCCCTATAGTGTTCATGTAGCTGAATTTACCATCATATCATACTATATTAATTTTGCTAAAATGCCATTTTAACATTATTACTCTGGTTAAAAAATTATATTATCTCATTATTACTTTATAGCTAAAATAAGATATAAAGTCCTCACTCTATCAAAGTCTGATCTTGAACATCCAATCTCACCTTCCACCCATACTGGACAGACACCTACTGTCCCCACTTTACTTCTGTACCATTGCCTGATATCCCCATCTCTCTTATTCCACTTCAAATCTTACACTCTCTTCAGTGCTTGACAAAAATTGTCTTAGCAATTTTCTCTTTAAACACCCACAGCCTTTATGCATGATCCTGTAATATCATGCATTTTTAGAATTAAAAAAGGTTAAGGCTGCAAGACCTTATTGAAGTCATTTAGTTCAACTCCTCCCTTTACAGATGCCGAAACTACCTCAATTAGAAAAGGTGACTTATCCACAGAAAACAGTAACTCAAGATTAGAACCCAAGATTTAACTCGAGTTCAGTATTTTAACTAGTACAGGATCTGCCACTGCCACTGTTACTGGGTCTCTCTTCTGCTGACCAATAACTCAGTAATTATTTATGACTGTTTTATTTGTTTTTAATTTTTTTAAAATTATTTATTTATTCATGAAGGACACACACACACAGAGAGGCAGAGACACAGGCAGAGGGAGAAGCAGGCTCCATGCAGGGAGCCTGATGTGGGACTCGATCCCGGGTCTCCAGGATCACATCCCAGGTTGCAGGCAGTGCTAAACCGCTGCACCACTGGGGCTGTCCTGACTGTTTTATTCTTAAAGATATCTCTTGCCTGCCCACTTTGATGACAGTTTCCCCAGGCAGACACCATGGCGCACAGTTTCTTTATATCTCCCTTGTATTTAGTGCTGCAAAGTGAGTACTGAAAAAGTAAGCCAGGAATAACCTCAAGCAAATCCAATAGTGGTACTGGGGATACAATGTGTGATCCAGATATTCCATCTTAACAATGTGCCTCGTACAACCAATTGGATGGTAACAGCCATCAAAGGTAATGGCCACCATCTTTCTCTTACTTCCTATATGGCTATACTAGGCAGTCATGAAACATCAAGGTTATCACTCTAGCTAAGAGCCTGGAAACGGAGCCAAGATGAGGAAACAAGGACTAGAACTGAATTTTAAGATCACATTTTTACGTTAGTCCATTGCAAAACACAGAGGCTTAAGGAAGGATCTGATTCAAAAGTCTAATAGCTTTCATATAGCTGCAAGTGGCTCTTTTCACACACACACACATATATTACACACACACATATGTAAATTCTGAATGACATATAAATGAGGAAGAGGAACATTTTAACAACTGTACCAATCAAGGAATGTACAACAGGTTAACAAACTGGTGGATGAAGTTTCATGGCAAGCCTGAAGACCTAGAAGACAGGGAGAGGTGAGATCCTCAGGGTTATCAACATTCAGAGGCAGGGAGAACAAGAATGGCCCCCACAACAGACTCATGCCAGATCCTCTGTCATGGCTGCTGTACATTGGGCCACAAGCCACACAAACCCAGAAGCATCTGCCAAAGGTCTCAGGCAGCTGTGCAAGCATTCTCTGCCATTTGTTCAGCTGTCGTGAAATGAGAGAGACACATATTCCCAGGGTTCCACCAACTGGATTTCTTTTTCAATTCCAAACAATGTGATTAGAATACAATTTTTTTTTACTAGTTCTGATTTTGTCACTCTGAATATATATTTACCAGGATGAATACATCTACTGCTTATTTTTGCAACTAACACAGGTAAATAGAATACCTCATGCCACAGTAAGAAATAGGTAATGCTGAGGAAATGAATATAAATCACTTTTTCACCTAACATCAGAGTTACTACTTAGACAAGCAGGTGCCCATTCACATGGCAATTCAAAATGTCTTGAATATAATTTGTCAAACTTCCATCACTTCCTTCCTTTCTTGCATATGAGCATCACAATTTCAAGGAAAATGATTTAGTGGTGAAATCTCAAATTGTAGCAGACCAGCTCACCTAATATATATCAACGCAGTTATTAGGTTGCAGAAATAAATTCAATGCACTTGTTAAAAATGTAAACTGCTTCTTTCCACCAAAGGAGGGAAAGAGAAAAAAGACAAAACCATCAGAAGAAAAAATATAAGGACTTTACTGAATGGTCTTTGTTGCCTTTCATATTTGTTGTAAAGACTTAGTGTGTGCGAGTTAATTATATTAGTTACCTTGGATAGCAAGCTATTAATTTTGTTCTTCAAAGTTATTAACCACCTTTCTATACACAGTTCACAGATGAATGGATGGACTTAATCCCCGTATTAAAAACAAACCAAATAATCCCATGTTTCATGACTTCTCAAAGTTGATTATCTCCTTGGCAATGCTTTACCAGAGGCCAGATATACAATGGCCACTTCAGAAGAGTCTCTGGCAATTTATATGAGAACCCTGTGAAAGTGGATTTAATCACACTTTAATAGTAATTCAGATTCAGACCAGATATAAAAGGTTACCAAGTAAAAGCATTTTTTTCCCCAGTGATTCAACGGTATTGGGCTAGTAAAATTTCTTATTCCAATGACCGTACAGCTCCTGAGAGAGTCTGTTTGTTTGATGGGACATACAGCTTTTTGCAAATTTGAACAATTTCGTAGAGAAAAAAGTATTTAACATGATAATATTTATTATCTCAAGGAGTTTGTAGATTTCTCTTTGAGGTCATGTCTCATTCTTCAGAGCAAAACATAATACTATTTAATTCTAAAGCAGGAATTTTATATAGACAATGATCTTTATCTCCTAATTACCAAAGGACATTTTACTTGTTAAAATCATTACACATGTTAAAAAAAAAAACTACAGTCAATGAAGAAATTATTACCATCAATCATGATGTTTATCTGCATTTAAGGGCTCTGTGCTCTAACGGGAGCAAACAGTAGATTCATGTACCAATATTCGAATGGGAAATCTGTAATGATCTATTTCTTTGATTTATTAAAAATCTAGTCATACCTCAAAGGTCTCTAAATACCCATAAAATTAGGAAACTATTCCCATAAAATTAAAAAATAATAGGCAAATCTGCAAACAGGAAGCAATACAACAAGATAATCCCTATCACAAATCACTGCATTATAATAAAAATAATATATGAAATGAAAACTTTGACTAAGCTATAAGCAATAAAATATGCCTTTATGAAACTCATTTTTTGGTTCTATTGCTGTAGCATATATTTCATTAACATAACTATTTCCTTTTCTTTTAAATTCATCCAGAAATAATGCATATATGAAGACATTTCTTTCTATATGATTCCTTTTTAAAGTTTTCTGATTTCAAATATAGTAAATTAGTGATATTAGTATAAAAATCAGGAATTTAACAAGGTTATATATGCATTATTCAATAATTATCAGAGTGAACAGGGTGAAACTAAAGTTCAGGAAATTATTCTTAGAATTTAGTATTAGTATTAGTATTATTATAGTTGAGCTTCAAATAAATTAAAAGGCTAAATATTTGAAGATATGTTTTAGTATAAAAATCTATATGATGCAAATTATAGCCCACTGAGATTCCTTCTTCTGCTATTTTTTTCAATGATACAAAATTTTAAAAGTTCATTATATTTTTAAGAAAATAGTTCTGGAAAGTTATTTAAAATAACTGAATGAAAAGAAAAACTTACATGGAAAATAGGAAAAGAAAACACTTATAAGAGAGAGAGAGAGAGGCAGAGACATAGGCAGAGGGAGAAGCAGGCTCCATGCACCGGGAGCCCAACGTGGGATTCGATCCCGGGTATCCAGGATCGCACCCTGGGCCAAAGGCAGGCGCCAAACCGCTGCACCACCCAGGGATCCCACATTTTCTTCCTAATATAATCTACAGGCTCAGTACAATCTCAATCAATTCAGTCGGAGATTTTCTTAGAAACAAGGAGAAGGAAGTGTTTCATGACTTTAGATGAAGGGATCAAAGTGTAACAACAGTCAATAAATTTATGAAAATTAAATGTTATTGAATTAAAGACTTGGAATTCTAATAATTATTTTTAACTAAAAGGATTAGTTTGCAAAGGATGCATCTGGCAGCTTTTCATAATGGTTAAAAATTGTAAACAAGCTATTAATATGGGACTGATTAAGCAAATAATGTCTTGTCCATGCAATGAAACACTCCTTTGTCATTAGAAATGATAAGTTTCTGGATTCATTTTTTTCAATGAAAAGTGTTAATTACATATTGTTAAGTGAAAAAATAAAGTTACAAAAGGTATATAAAATATGGTTCAACTTTTTAACATGTGTAGAAATGGAGGATATATATAAAAATATTAAATGTGGTTTTCTCTGCTTACTAGGACAGGGTGATTTTTCAGCTTTTATACTTTTGGACACTGGAAATTTCCTGCATAAAGATGCATTGTTTATATAATCATAAGACATTATTTTAACATTTGGTGTGGGAATTTATGCATAAAAAATAAGTAAAATTAGGAACTCCTCAGTGGTTCAGTGGTTAGGCACCTGCCTTCAGCTCAGGTCGTGATTCCGGGATCTGGGATCGAGTCCCACATCGGGCTCCCTGCGAGGAGACTGCTTCTCCCTCTGCCTATGTCTCTGCCTCTCTCTCTCTCAGTCTGTGTCTCTCATGAATAAATAAATAACTTTAAAAAAATAAGTAGAATTAAAAGGAAAGTGGATACAGACAGCTTCTGGGAGAAGAAATCAATATACCAACACTTGGAAGAAAGTTTCTATAATATTAGGCACTCTGCTATTTGTCCATCTGCTATGATGTACAGGGGCACCGGGGTATAGCATACAAGCATGGAGGAATCATCTGTGCTTTGATTCCCTGGTTTCCATTGTTCATTTTTTGTAATCATTTTACTGCTGATGTCAAGGTGAACACAGTAGTGATGGAGAATCTCAACTCTTTTTTTTTGTTTGTTTTTAAGAATTTTTTATTTATTCATGATAGACACACACACACACACAGAGAGAGAGAGAGAGAGAGAGAGAGGGGCAGAGACACAGGCAGAGGTAGAAGCAGGCTCTATGCAGGGAGCCCGACATGGGACTCAATCCTGGGTCTCCAGGGTCACACCCCGGGCCGAAGGCAGTGCTAAACCGCTGAGCCACCGGGGTGCCCAGAATCTCAACTCTTATCACTACACCCTCCTGGGTCCTTAAACTTAATATGAAAGCTATACTTTAGTGCTTCATTTGCATAACTAACATACATGCTAATATGCTAAGTTTCTCTCTTTCTATGGTCCATACTAACACTTGCCCCATTGAGTTCATATGAGAATTTAATTAAAGAAGGGACAAGTATGATAATGTGGTTGACTACTGCAATACATACAGCTTGAATCCTTTTACCAAAGACCTTAATTTGTCTAGCTCTGACTACAGGTTTTAAGTAACAGGTTTATATGAATATAGCTAATAAAGCTATATTGGATATATGGATAATATAGATAATATAGCTAATGTGGAAGTTCTACAGATTAAAAATATTCAGTATAAAATGATTGGATAAAATAATAACTTACAGGATAGGCATAGTTTTAAAGGCATTTTATGTGCTTTAAGTCAATTATTCCTTGAAACAACCTATGAGATGGGTACTGTTATTAGCCTTTGTTTCTCCCAAGGGAAACTGAGGCTCAGATAATTAAGTCCCTTGTCCAAGGTTACAGTGCAGGTGATAAACCCAGATCGTCTGGCACCAGAACACATTTTATTGTCTCTTTGTGCAGATTTTTAAAAATTGAAATGCTTTTAAAAATAGTTTTAGATTTACTGAAAAGCAGTACAGAGGATTCCTGTATACCCCTCACCCATTTGCTCTTTAAATCTTATGTTTTTTCTTTTGTTTTTATTGAGGTTTGTTTGATTTGCCAACATATAGTATAACACCCTGTGCTCATCCCATCAAGTGCCCTCCTCAGTGCCCATCACCCAGTTACCCCAACCCTCTACCCACCTCCTCTTCTGCAACCCTTTGTTTGTTTCCCAGAGTTAGGTGTCTCCCTCTCTAATTTTTCCCACTCATTTCCCCTCCTTTCCCCTACAATCTCTTTCACTATTTCTTATATTCTACATATGAGTGAAACCATATGATGATTGTCTTTCTCTGATTGACTTACTTCACTCAGCATAATACCCTCCAGTTCCATCCACATCGAAGCAAATGGTGGGTATTCATCTTTTCTGATGGCTGAGTAACATTCCATTGTATATATAGACCACATCTTCTTTATCCATTCATCTGTCGAAGGACATCATGGCTCCTTCCACAGTTTGGCTATTGTGGGCACTGCTGCTATGGACACTGGGGTGCAGGTGTCCCAGCATTTCACTACATCTGTATCTTGGGGGTAAATCCCCCAGCAGTACAATTGCTGGGTTGTAGGGTAGCTCTATTTTTAACTCTTTGAGGAACCTCCACACTGTTTTCCAGAGTGGCTATACCAGTTCACATTCCCACAACAGTGCAAAAGGGTTCCCCTTTCTCCACATCCTCTCCAATATTTGTTGTTTCCTGTCTTGTTAATTTGTGCCATTCTCACTGGTGTGAGGTGGTATCTCATTGTGGTTTTGATTTCTATTAAATCTTAAATTAAATGGTCTATTTGTCACAACGAAATGTACGCTGATATCTACTAAACTGCACACTTTACTTGGATGTCTCTGTTTTTCCCTGATGTCTTTTTTCTGTTCCAGGATTCCATTCAGGATACCACGTGACGTGGAGTTGTCATGCCGCCCTAGCCTCCTCTGGGCTATGACAATTTCTCAGACTTCCCTTGTTTTTGAGGACCCTGGCAGTTTTGAGGAGTACTAATCAGGTATTGGGTAGAATGTCCCTCGAGTTTGTGTGATGTGTTTTTCATGATTAGAACAGGGTTAGAGTTTTTGAGAGGAGGACCACAGAGGTAAAGTGGCACATTATATCAGAGGTACAGTCTATCAACATGACTTGTCTGTGATGATGCTGGCCTTGAAGACCTGGTTGTTCTCCATTTTAAAGTTACTCTCCTTTTTCCAAGCTGTACTTTATGGGAAAAGTTACCAATCAAAGCCCATATTTCAGTGGGTGAGGACAGGAGGGAGTTAAGCTCCACCCACTTGGGGGTGGCATCTACATAAACTGTTTGAAATTCTTCTGCCAGAGCCCTCATTTTTAACCCCACTATTTCATATTGCTGCCGACATCCTATTGTTTCCTACCACTTTGGCATATTATGCATGTACAGTTTAAAAACACAATTCTTAACTTATTTCCTACTTTTTCAGAGGTGCAAAAATACATTAGAATTAAATGTGACAACCCATAAATTTGTTTAAAATCATTTTCCACTAGCACTGTACAATTTGTCATCAAGGGATGAATAAGAAACCAATTTTTCTCAGAAGCACTCTGTAAAGAACTTACCAGAAATATTCGTTCAAGTTGATCCTGAATGTCTTTCATTCCTGGAAAAGCAGCAACTCCTTGGATCATTTCAACAAAGATGCAGCCGACCCCCCTAAAGAGAGAAGGATGAGTTATACCAAAACTCCAATATATTCTGGAAAATTAAATCTGGAATTAGGACATCTACTCCTATAGAGGAGAGACAATGAATAAATGACATTCTTAGTGAGTATCAAAGGCTGTGCCATGTACATCTAGACCCCATGTCTTTCCTTTCCCTCTCTGTCTGGTGTCCTGAAACATCCCTAATAGCTGCAGCTAGCTACACTGGGCTTAGAAAATGGTGGCAGGGACCCCTGGGTGGCGCAGCGGTTTGGCGCCTGCCTTTGGCCCGGGCCGCGATCCTGAAGACCCAGGATCGAATCCCACGTCGGGCTCCCGGTGCATGGAGCCTGCTTCTCCCTCTGCCTGTGTCTGTGTCTCTGCCT